>NC_069508.1:162674961-162702461 GCF_027579735.1 Bombina bombina | reverse complement strand
TGACGTCACAGCGCAACTTTATTTAAAAATAACAATGTTAAGAATAGGAGAAGGGGACATGCTGCTTAGAAGCCTGTATCTCAGGCATCTAAGCAGCTTACAAACCCCCAAGACCCACCGCTGGAAAGGTAATCGCCTAACCTTTCCAAGAGTGTAAGTATTGGGGATCTGAAAAAAAAAGAAAAGCTAACAAAAAAATATTTAAAAAAATAAAAAAAAACCTTTAAACAGCTTAACACCCAGGTCGGAAAGTGCTTAGCACTCAAAACAATTGCCTGCTCTGAATCATGAAAGATAAAAAATTGTTTTTCATATCCCTTTAAGCTGCATCATTCTTTAGCTACCTATGCTATATATTTACTATGATTCTATGTTTTGTTATATATGTAACATTGTCTGTATCAGCTATCACATATTAAATATTAAAAACACTGGTGTGCAGCTGGTCTGTAGTGTAGCCTACACATGTTGTTTTACTAAAATCCCATATGCTATTAATACTGTGCTGTTGTACTTCAGGGCAGAGATCCATTCATAGATTTATTTCAGGAAAAAAGACCTGATTGTTATTTTTACTACAAAAGCTGTTTGTATTTGCTTCTGCGCTGGGGGTTATGGGCACAAGGAGGTTGTTACAGAACATGCAAGCTCACAGCACGGCGCTTTCTATTAGGTCTCTAGAGCTGTTATTCACTAAATATTTCCCACTGTTTTTCTGTTCAGAACTAAAATTACAGATCTGTCTGCACCAAGGGGGTCTGTGAAAGAAGAAAGATCAGCCCCTCAGTAGCTTGTTTTGTAAATACCAAGAAAACTGGGGGGGGGGGGGGGGGGAGGGGAGCACAGGCTCATCACCATCTCTGCATTGGCCTGTTTCTAATCACTAGCTCAGAAATATCTATAAGTTACTATCACAGACATACAACAATCGGTGCTGCACCCATCAAATAGCCAGTCTCAATCCTACTGTGAAATTTACCTAACACATTGCTGCTATGTCTGTTAAATTAAATGAAAGCACAGATATGACAGTTGTGTATTAACACTTTATTACAATAGTGTGTGTTTCAGAATGACTTTTTTTTATCTTAAAGAATCATTAACACCTTTGTATAAAAACATATGGTGTGCATCACAAACATGCACTACATTGCAAAAGATCTGCATAATTTATACATTTTCCATAAGTATTTAAAAAGTGGTTTGGTTAGTCCAGGGATACACCCACTTGACTAATATTTATCTGGTGTCCTTTGCTGTGGCCAGTCCAAGGACAGATGTAAAAGAGTGTGTGCATTGCTCTAAGCCAGTGATTTGCAACCTTTTTTTTGCCGTGGCACACTTTTTTACATTAAAAAATCCTGTGGCACACCACCATCCCAAATTTTTACGAAATCACACATTGTAGCCTAATACAGGATATATATATATATACATACACACTGCAGGGACGTGCACTCATAGGAGGCAGGGGAGGCAGTGCCTACCCTGCCATATGTGGCCAAAGCTTAATTAAATTTGAATTAAAACAAAAAAAAGTAAAAAATAATAATAATATTTTCCTCCCATGTAATGCTATGGAGAGGCAGGTACAGGAACGCTTCTCTCAATTGCAATACATGGGTCAAAGGAAAAGCTGTGCTGCAGCGCCACCTGTGTTCTGTCATTATATTAGCAGCAAAAATTGGGAACAATAGGAGGCACCCCTCTTGATGCCTCCTAGCAAGTGAAGGATATATAGATTAATCAGAAGGAGGATGCAGTGAGCAAGGTCATGTGACACAACTGGAAGCTGAGGTAACCTAAGAACAGATGACACCAAGCAGAAGAGTAAAGTAGTTTTCTACATCTCTTGTGATTCACAAATTGTGTTCAGACACAGCTCATTAACAGGGGGACAGTAAGTTAGAATAACCCAATACTGACAGGAAGTCAAAGGGTGAATTCAAATTTAAATCCATAATTTAAAACCCAGAGTTTGAAGTTAAGTGTGCAGTGTCCACATTATTTAAATTAAAGTGTTTGACATTGAATATTGCTAAGCCTCCCTTTTTCATGGTTATTTTATTTAATTTGGTACAAACTCCATATATGTTATGTCTGTTCAGTCAGAGGATGCAGTATCTATTTTTATTTTTCTCTGTGTCTCCATTTATTTAAAGACTGCTGTTAACTTGTAATTCACAAATCAATTGAAAGCTGTTGCATTGTGTTTTTAATATGTGCTGCTTTTATACAAGTTTATATTAATAAAAAGGAGATAATGAGGCATTTGAAAAATATATGTAATTATTGCAGTTAAATGTTTTTAGAAATAATGCCACTGTAAAGCTACTGGTTAAACACATAGCCAAAGGGAGAGATTTAAAATTAAACTTTCATGATTGAGGTAGAGCATGCTTTTTTAATAGACTTTTCTAGTTATTTATATTTTGAGAATTAGCATCAACTGTTACTGGCCCCATGTCAGCAAATCAAATTAGTTTTTGAAAGGAACATGAAAGTCGTAATTACATTTCCATCATTCAGATAGAAATTGCACAAAAAAATAAACAAATAAACTTTCTATTTTACTTTTATTATTATGTACTTCATTCTTTTGGTATCCTTTGGTGTCCTTTGTTGAAGAGCATACCTAAGTGGGATGTGCACGTGCGTTTCTTGAACACCATATTCCAGCAGCTGTGTTGGCAGTATTGATAACTTGTCCTTTGTGTAAAACTTGTATGGTAAATTATTTCTATTTTTACAATACAGTAATGAGTAGAGAAGAGATTGTGGATCATTCAAATTGCTTAGTAACTGGCACTGTGCCACAGAATTGTGTGAGTGTGTATGTGAGCAGAGTGTGTGTGGGTGTCAGTGAGCAGAGTATGTGTACTTTATTCTCCAGGTAATCAATACATTTCCGATGAGCTAGTGCTTCAGTGCAGTGTTTCTCAACAATGGTCCTCAAGTACCCCCAACAGGCCAGGTTTTCATTATAGCTGAATCAGTGCACAGGTGAAGTAATCAGCTGATCAGTAACTCAATGGTTACTAACTTGCTCTCACCCATCACCTGATTATGTCACCTGTGCACTGGTTCAGCTGTCATTTAAACCTGCCCTGATGGGGGTACTTGCGGCCCTCTGTACATGTGTTTCTCCAGTGTATCATATCTAGTGCCTCACCAGCCTCTGACCTCACTGCACGTCACTGACACACTGTACTGTACTGTCATGCCATGCCTCCTACAAACTATACATGACATATTGACATTCATTCACAAACAATCATGATGATTGTCTGTGAATGAATGTCAATGTCATGGTTGTAAATGATGCCTGATGAGCCTGTCACATACATTCCAATATTTCAAAATTTGAAAGAGGGACACCCCCGCACTGTCAGTCTGCCGCGGCACACCTGAGGATCTCTCACGGCACACTAGTGTGCCACGGCACACTGGTTGAAAAACACTGCTCTAAGCAATCACTGTTTATCATGTAGCAGGTACAAGCTGAACAGATTAAATATACCTTTATTTCATTTTTATGGATCCTAGCAGAGACCAACATATTTCAGACTATAGGCTTGATGACCTAAAGCTCTCCACTCTTGCGCATTATCTAAAAGGTCTCATCATTACTGAGAAGTCCCTCTAATAATTTTAGTAAAGAAAATGTTAGTTTGAGAGCTGTTTATCTCACATACAACTACATTACAATACAATGCCGGCAGTATTCAGCACCACACCAGTGGACAGCGTCAGTAGCATAGTCTTGTGGGTCACAGTCTAATGTGTAACTGGCAGCAGGGGCACTCTGGCAGTATTCAGCACCACACCAGTGGACAGCATCAGCAGCACAGAACTGTGGGTCCCAGCCTGACTAAGTAACTGGCAGCAGGGGCACTCTGGCAATATTCAGCACCACACTAGTGGGAAGCTTCAGTAGCACAGAACTGTGGATAAAAGCCTGATCTATGTAACTGGCAGCAGGGGAATTTTGCAGTATTCAGCACCAAACAAGTGGACATGTTCAGTAGCATAGACTTGTGGGTCACAGTCTAATCTGTGTAACTGGCAGCAGGGGCACTCTAGCAATATTCAGCACCATGCCAGTGGACAGCGTCAGTAGCACAGAACTGTGGGTCACAGTCTAATCTGTGTAACTGGCTGCAGGGGCACTCTGGCAATATTCAGCACCAAACCAGTGGACAGCGTCAGCAGCAGAGAACTGTGGGTCCCATCCTGATTTATGTAACTGGCAGCAGGGGCACTCTGGCAATATTCAGCACCACACCAGTGGACAGTGTCAGTAGCACAGAACTGTGGGTCCCATCCTGATTTATGTAACTGGCAGCAGGGGCACTCTGGCAATATTCAGCACCATGCCAGTGGACAGCGTCAGTAGCACAGAACTGTGGGTCACAGTCTAATCTGTGTAACTGGCAGCAGGGGCACTCTGGCAGTATTCAGCACCACACCAGTGGACAGGGTCAGTATCACAGAACTGTGTGTTCCAGCCTGATGTATGTAACTGGCAGCAGGGGCACTCTGGCAGTATTCAGCACCACACCGGTGGACAGCGTCAGTAGCTGTGGGTCGCAGCCTGATCTGTGTAACTGGAACTTTTAGTGTAAATAGCTCATGTGCACAATGTCAATATAGCACATTCACACCACTAACACAGATGAAATTTCTACCATAGAAAGTTTTTATTTTATTGTGGGAAATGCAGTTGTACAAATAACACTCAGTTTAAGACAATTAACCAAGAAAAGCACCAATTTTTTTTAAGCCATCAATCAGCTGTGTGTGAGCAGTATATACCAGCTGTGTGTGAGCAGTATATACCAGCTGTGTGTGAGCAGTATATACCAGCTGCGTGTGAGCAGTATATACCAGCAGTGTGTGAGCAGTATATACCAGCTGTGTGTGAGCAGTATATACCAGCAGTGTGTGAGCAGTATATACCAGCTGTGTGTGAGCAGTATATACCAGCTTTGTGTGAGCAGTATATACCAGCTGTGTGTGAGCAGTATATACCAGCTGTGTGTGAGCAGTATATACCAGCTGTGTGTGAGCAGTGCATGCCAACTGTGTGTGAGCAGTATCTATAGAAACAAGGTCCAGCAGCAGTAGTGCTGGACTTTCTCTTTTATATATGTGAGCAGAATCTACCAGATGTGTGTGAGCATTATATACCAGCTGTGTGTGAGCATTATATACCAGCTGTGTGTGAGCAGTATATACCAGCTGTATGTGAGCAGTATATAGCAGATGTGTGTGAGCATTATATACCAGCTGTATGTGAGCAGTATATACCAGCAGTGTGTGAGCAGTATATACCAGCTGTGTGTGAGCATTATATACCAGCTGTGTGTGAGCAGTAAATACCAGCTGTGTGTGAGCAGTATATACCAGCTGTGTGTGAGCAGTATATACCAGGTGTGTGTGAGCAGTATATACCAGCTGTATGTGAGCATTTTATACCAGCTGTGTGTGAGCAGTATATACCAGCTGTGTGTGAGCATTATATACCAGCTGTATGTGAGCATTATATACCAGATGTGTGTGAGCAATATATACCAGCTGTGTGTGAGCAATATATACCAGCTGTGTGTGAGCATTATATACCAGCTGTGTGTGAGCAGTATATACCAGCTGTATGTGAGCAGTATATATCAGCTGTGTGTGAGCAGTATATACCAGCTGTGTGTGAGCAGTATATACCAGCTGTATGTGAGCAGTATATACCAGCTGTGTGTGAGCAGTATATACCAGGTGTGTGTGAGCAGTATATACCAGCTGTATGTGAGCATTATATACCAGCTGTGTGTGAGCAGTATATACCAGCTGTGTGTGAGCATTATATACCAGCTGTATGTGAGCAGTATATACCAGCTGTATGTGAGCATTATATACCAGATGTGTGTGAGCAATATATACCAGCTGTGTGTGAGCAATATATACCAGCTGTGTGTGAGCATTATATACCAGCTGTGTGTGAGCAGTATATACCAGCTGTGTGTGAGCAGTATATATCAGCTGTGTGTGAGCAGTATATACCAGCTGTATGTGAGCAGTATATACCAGCTGTGTGTGAGCAGTATATACCAGGTGTGTGAGCAGTATATACCAGCTGTATGTGAGCATTATATACCAGCTGTGTGTGAGCAGTATATACCAGCTGTGTGTGAGCATTATATACCAGCTGTATGTGAGCAGTATATACCAGCAGTGTGTCAGCAGTATATACCAGCTGTGTGTGAGCTGTGCATGCCAGCTGTGTGTGAGCAGTATATACCAGCTGTGTGTGAGCAGTATATACCAGCAGTGTGTGAGCAGTATATACCAGCTGTGTGTGAGCAGTATATACCAGCGGTGTGTGAGCAGTATATACCAGCTGTGTGTGAGCAGTACATACCAGCTGTGTGAGCAGTATATACCAGCAGTGTGTGAGCAGTATATACCAGCTGTGTGTGAGCAGTATATACCAGCAGTGTGTGAGCAGTATATACCAGCTGTGTGAGCAGTATATACCAGCTGTGTGTGAGCAGTATATACCAGCTGTGTGTGAGCAGTATATACCAGGTGTGTGTGTGAGCAGTATATACCAGGTGTGTGTGTGAGCAGTATATACCAGGTGTGTGTGAGCAGTATATGCCAGCTGTGTGTGAGCAGTATATGCCAGCTGTGTGTGTGCAGTATCTGCCAGCTATGTGTGAGCAGTATATACCAGGGGTGTGTGAGCAGTATATACCAGGGCTGTGTGAGCAGAATATACCAGCTGTGTATGAGCAGTATATACAAGCTGTGTGTGAGCAGTATATACCAGCTGTGTGTGAGCAGTATATACCAGCTGTGTGTGAGCAGTATATGCCAGCTGTGTGTGAGTAGTATATGCCAGCTGTGTGTGAGCAGTATATGCCAGCTGTGTGTGAGCAGTATATACCAGCTGTGTGTGAGCAGTATATACCAGGTGTGTATGAGCAGTATATACCAGCTGTGTGTGAGCAGTTTAAACCAGCAGTGTGTGAGCAGTATATACCAGCTGTGTGTGAGCCGTATATACCAGGTGTGTGTAAGCAGTATATATCAGCTGTGTGTGAGCAGTATATACCAGCTGTGTGTGAGCAGTATATACCAGCTGTGTGTGAGCAGTATATACCAGTTGTGTGTGAGCAGTATATACCAGCTGTATGTGAGCAGTATATACCAGCTGTATGTGAGCAGTATATACCAGTTGTGTGTGATCAGTATATGCCAGTTGTGTGTGAGCAGTATCTACCAGCTGTGTGTGAGCAGTATATACCAGCTGTGTGTGAGCAGTATATACCAGCTGTGTGTGAGCAGTATATACCAGTTGTGTGTGAGCAGTATATACCAGCTGTGTGTGAGCAGTATATACCAGTTGTGTGTGAGCAGTATATACCAGCTGTGTGTGAGCAGTATATACCAGTTGTGTGTGACTGTGAGCAGTATATACCAGCTGTGTGTGAGCAGTATATACCAGTTGTGTGTGAGCAGTATATACCAGCTGTGTGTGAGCAGTATATACCAGCTGTGTGTGAGCAGTATATACCAGTTGTGTGTGAGCAGTATATACCAGCTGTGTGTGAGCAGTATATACCAGTTGTGTGTGAGCAGTATATACCAGCTGTGTGTGAGCAGTATATACCAGTTGTGTGTGAGCAGTATATACCAGCTGTGTGTGAGCAGTATATACCAGTTGTGTGTGAGCAGTATATACCAGTTGTGTGTGAACAGTATACCAGCTGTGTGTGAGCAGTATACCAGCTGTGTGTGAGCAGTATATGCCAGTTGTGTGTGAGCAGTATACCAGCTGTGTGTGAGCAGTATATGCCAGTTGTGTGTGAGCAGTATATACCAGCTGTGTGTGAGCAGTATATGCCAGTTATGTGTGAGCAGTATATACCAGCTGTGTGTGAGCAGCATATACCAGCTGTGTGTGAGCAGTATATACCAGCTGTGTGTGAGTAGTATATACCAGTTGTGTGTGAGCAGTATATACCAGCTGTATGTGAGCAGTATATACCAGCAGTGTGTGTGCAGTATATACCAGCTGTATGTGAGCAGTATATACCAGCTGTGTGTGAGTAGTATATACCAGCTGTGTGTGAGCAGTATATACCAGTTGTATGTGAGCAGTATATACCAGCAGTGTGTGAGCAGTAGATACCAGCTGTATGTGAGCAGTATATACCAGGTGTATGAGAGCAGTATATACCAGCTGTGTGTGAGCAGTATATACCAGCTGTGTGTGAGCAATATATACCAGCTGTGTGTAAGCAGTATATACCAGGTGTGTGTGAGCAGAATATACCAGTTGTGTGTGAGCAGTATATACCCGGTGTGTGTGAGCAGTATAAACCAGGTGTGTGTGAGCAATATATACCAGCTGTGTGTGAGCAGTATATACCAGCAGTGTGTGAGTAGTATATACCAGCTGTGTGTGAGCAGTATATACCAGCTGTGTGTGAGCAGTATATACCAGGTGTGTGTGAGCAGTATATACCAGGTGTGTGTGAGTAGTATATACCAGGTGTGTGTGAGCAATATATACCAGCTGTGTGAGCAGTATATACCATCTGTGTGTGAGCAGTATATATCAGCTGTATGTGTGAGCAGTATATAGGAGCTGTGTGTGAGCAGTATATTCCAGCTGTATGTGAGTAGTATATACCAGGTGTGTGTGAGCATTATATATCAGGGGTGTGTGAGCAGGATATACCAGCTGTATGTGAGCAGTATATACCATCTGTGTGTGAGCAGTATATACCAGTAGTGTGTGAGCACTGCAGTATGTACCAGCTGTATGTGAGCAGTATACACCAGCTGTGTGTGAGCAGTATATACCAGCTGTGTGTGAGCAGTATATACCAGCTGTATGTGAGCAGTATATACCAGCTGTATGTGAGCAGTATATACCAGCTGTGAGTGAGCAGTATATACCAGCTGTGTGTGAGCAGTATATGCCAGGTGTGTGTGAGCAGTATATACTAGGTGTGTGTGAGCAGTATATACCAGATGTGAGTGAGCAGTATATACCAGCTGTGTGTGAGCAGTATATACCAGGTGTGTGTGAGCAGTATATACCAGCTGTGTGTGAGCAGTATATACCAGTTGTGTGTGAGCAGTATATACCAGTTGTGTGTGAGCAGTATATACCAGCTGTGTGTGAGCAGTATATACCAGCTGTGTGTGAGCAGTATATACCAGCTGTGTGTGAGGTGTCCAGGTGTACTGAGAGTTGGACAGGACATAATCTTGAAATAAAGGACTTCCCCTACATCGGTGCTGTGGAAGCTGTGCCTGGAGCTGCAGTTGGGGTAGCAGAAAGTCTATGGGCTTAATACCCAGGGGAAAAAAACATTGTTCTCAACAGCCTTGAATAAGTAGGTACTGTTAGAGAACACAAGTCATATCTTTATGAAGGATTCATTAAGATCAAGGTGACTGCACACAATGCAGGATGCAGCTAAACCATGAAAGGATCAAGTCCACGATAGTCTGACGCATTCACAAAGGCTCATCATTCAAGGCTGCAGAACAGGATGCCGTTTGCTAATGTTTTATTCTGTTCTGATGTAAAACTATCACTGCAACACTTCATAGTCTTTAAATCGAACATGATACATTTGTGTCTAAATATACATTGTATGATGGGCATCCAGCAAGGTCTCACACATACTTCAGGGGAGTGGAATAACGTTTAAGTGCCATTCCAAACAAAATTATTTATTAATGATAACAATGGGCATTCAAAACGGGTCAGAGCCTGTGAAGCTGGTACGTGTTTTTAATAATAAAAAGCACACAAGTAGAAATATTGGATTGTGCGATTGTGCACTGCTCACAATACACAACTAGCATTAAATGTGTTAAATTGAATAGAAGCATTTATGTAGAAATGCTTCTAATAAAAGCTATCACTATTTTCATATATGCTCCATGCACCTGCTTTATTGAAATAAAATATATAGGGGCAATTTATCAAACTCTGTATGGGGCTTGATGCCCCGTGTTTCTGGCGAGCCGCTGTTCCATAACCTGTCCACCTGTTCTGAGGCGGCAGAGACACATCGCCAGAAATCAACCCGATCAAATACGATCGGGTTGATTGACACCCCCTGTTAGCGGGATCAAATACGATTGGGTTGATTGACACCCCCTGCTAGCGGCCAATTTACCGCAAATCTGCAGGGGGTGGTATTGCACCAGCAGTTCACAAGAACTGCTGGTGCAATGATAAATGCTGAGAGCGTATGCTGTCGGCATTTATCGATGTACAGCGGACATGATCCGCAATATCGGATCATGTCCGCTTGCACAATGATAATTCAGCCCCATGATGTACACCTAATGCAGAAAAAAAGTGAGAATTTTTATATATATATATATGTTATGGGTAAAGTCAGAAATCCAGGTAATCCTAGGATTACCCGGGGAATGCTAAGATTACCCAAATGGCTGTGAGTAAAGCCAGATGTACTGTAATTCCCCCACCTACACTATTTATTTTTTTATTTTTTTTATTTTTCAAAACAAGCTTTATTGAAGTAGAAAGAAGCAGTAAGCAGTAATAGTGTCCATGTGTTCATAAAAGTCCTTACTAGATTACGATCTGGTGTCTAGGAGCACCATCCTCTGCACCCAAGGTGCCATTTGCCTCTGTTATATTTAACTTTGAGCTTGTTTCAACGAGTGGTGTTACTTGTTGATCTGTATAGTCCATATCAGTACTCAAACATGTTCATTGAAACTTAACATCAGGTTTATAGTATCATTAACACATATGCACTCAGCATCTTTGCTACATACAACTGAGTTTTATTGATCCCTGATGTTGCCACCTAGATGGGTGGAGAGAAAGGAAGTCAGAGTGAGAGGTGTTAAAGGGTATATGAGGTAAGTTATATGGGAAAAAGTGAGAGAGAAGGAAGATAGAGAGAAAAAAAGAAAAGAAAAAAAAGGGGAGGGGGGAGGGGAAGGAGGGGAAGGGAGGGGAAAGGTAGGGAAAGGGGGGGAGGATGAGGGGGAGGCGCCTTCTTCTAGAAATGTAGGGCAGAGTTTATTATTCCATTTGCTTACAAATAACCCAAAGGACTACACTACAACCCTCTGTCTGTCCAAGTCAGTGTCATCATTTTGTGTGTAGCAAGTTTGCCGACTTTGAGGTAGTGGTATCTCTCCGAGCTTAGCAGTTCCCCCACCTTAACCCTCCTTTCTTGCAAGCTTGGTACTCGGGCCTTCTTCCAATGTTTTGGAATCAGTCCCTTTGCGCTGTTCAGCATCAGCAAGAGAAGTAGATATTTGTCTTCCCCTACAATTTTGGGTATGCGGAATCTGTTGGTGCTCAAATAACCGATAATAATAATAATAATGCTGGTTTTGGTGGTATACTGACCTTCAGTATGTTGCTCATTTCTCCCAGCACCTCCTCCCAATAAGATTGTATGAGTGGACATGTCCACCAGATATGAAGGAGGGTTCCTTCTCCTCCGCAGCCCCTCCAGCATCCCCCGCTTGTATGTGGATACATTTTCTGTAGTCTGTGAGGAGTCATGTACCACCTGCTCAACAATTTATAGTGTGCTTCTTGAATTCTCATTGATACTGATGCCCTCCTTGCCCTGTTAAAGATTTTAAGTCAGTCTTTATGTTCTATCACCTGGTCTAGATCTGTTTGCCAGGCCGATATGTATGTCGGGAGGGCGGTTCCTTACTTTGTTAAGAGGATTTTATATATTTGTGATATTAAATGTGTCGGGGTCTGCGACATTGTGCACAGGATTTCAAACAATGATCTACGCCTGGTTAGCGCTGATTTGTCTTTGTGTGTATCAAAGTAGTGTGTTATCTGTGCTACTCTATACCACGATGCAAAGATATCTGGGGCCCATTCAAAAAGTTCTGTTTGTGTTTTAAGCTTACTGTGGTGCAATATGTTGGTTATGGAAACCTCTTTCAAGGTGTAATACACTCCTGAGGTATGCGGTTTATGTTCAATCCCTAGGTCCGGGTTGGGAGTGTTTGGTGAATGGTAAGAAGACAGGTGTGAGTTCTCACTAATTAGTTTGTCCCACATCCTGAACACCTCCAGGATCATGGGGTATTGTAGAAACCTCTCCAAAGGCAGAGAACTCTGCCAAAGCCTAGTGCAGTGAATTAGAAGAGTCTGATATCGAGAGCTTGTGCTCTGTACCGCCAATAGAGAGTCCTTTGATCTGTATGTTGGCTCTAATTTTGCTCGCCAAGACCTCAATCGTAAGGGCAAATAAGAGCGGCGAGAGAGGACAGCCCTGTCTAGTTCCGTTTTGGATCTTGAAGGTACTGGAGAGCATACCGTTAACCCTGATTTTGGCGTTTCGTGTTGAATAAAGGGACATAGCTATGTTTATAAAGCTGGGCCCGAAGCCGAATTTCATCAGCGTGTGCCGAATAAATGACCAACTCACCTGGTCAAATGCTTTTTTGGCATCCGTTGTGACCAGGGAGAGTGGCCGTTTATGAATTTGGGCTTATGTGATCATTTGCAGGGTTTTCAGAGTGTTGTCCCTCGCCTCTTGCGCCAGGACAAATCCCACTTGATCTGTGGAGACCAAGTTTGGCAGCAGTCTGTTCAGACAATTGTCTATCACCTTGGCCGGTATCTTCACGTCTGAATTCAATAGGGATATTGGCCTATAGTTTTCAGGTTTATCCTGAGGCTTCCCAGGTTTGGGGATCACGGAAATGTATGCTTCTAGCATGGTGCCTGGTAGATTTGGGGAGTAGGATAATGCGTTAAATAAGTTTATTAATGTTGGGGCTTTTCCCCGATGGGAGGTCTTTGATTGCTTTTTTAATTTCTCCTATTGTGACTGGAGACTCCAGTGAGTCCCTTTCTTCTGCTGTGAGCCTAGGGAGATCAGTCCCCTCTAAGTACTCTAATACTCTTTCATCATCCTACGATGGCAGGTGGTGTAAATCGCCCTCTTCACTAGCGTGTTGTATATTATACAAAGACTCTTAGTACCTTCTAAAGGTGGCTGCTATGGAATCAGCATCTGTCTTAACGTTACCCTCCCCATCCACCATCTGATGCACATGAGTTTTTAACTTTTTACGTGCAACTGCCCTTGCTAAAAGGTTTCCGGCTTTGTCCCCCTGCTCGTAATGGAGCTGATTCCGTTTTAGTGCCTGCTTTTGGTAATCTTCCTGTAAAAATTGTAATAAGGCCTCTCTGGCCAAGACCAGAGTTCTCGTACCTGCCCCGTCTGTCGGCTGCGTTTTGTGATTCAGCTCCGTTCTTTCTACCTGTGTCAGCAAAGCTTGATAGCGTTCCCTCCTAGCCTTTCTGAGCCCGGATCTCCTCTTTATAAGGAGGCCTCTAATAGTGCACTTATGTGCCTCCCATATGGTGGACTCTGCCATGTGATCATCTGCGTTAAGGTGGAAGAATTCTATTATGGCTTTATTTATTTCAGCACTAAGCATTGGGTCATCTAGAAGGGTATCGTCCAATCTCCACATATAGGGAGTTATTGGAACATTGGCCCACATGATAGAGCAGCCCACAGGGGCATGATCTGACCAGGTGATAGCATAGATATTATTGCTTTTCATGATCGTAAGACCTATTGTGTCTGTGGACAGATAATCAATTCTGGAATACTTTCTATGGGGATGTGAGTAAAAGGTGTAATTTTTAACCGATGGATGGTGTGTCCACCAGATGTTGTTTATAGCTAGTTCTGCCAGTGAAGTGGTCATGCATTTCAGTATTTTGTGGGGGATGCTGGATGAGCCATTGGAGGTGGCCAGCGCAGGAGCAAAGGATGCATTGAAATCTCCTCCTAAAAACAATACGCCTATACGCATTTCTAGTATTTTACGAACAACTTTTTGTAGGAAGAGGTGCTGGGATTTGTTGGGGCAGTACACATTCGCTAGCATGATGGGTCTACTATACAAAGAGCCAGTAATCACCAAGAATCTACCCTCTGGATCTCTGTATGTCTGTATAACCTGAAATGGTGTTTTGCACATAGAAGAATTCCCATCCCATTTTTTTTGGTTGGCCCCGATGCAAAGAACGCATTGGGGTAGTGATAAGAGTACCACTTTGGTTCATTTGACGCTGAGAAGTGAGTTTCTTGTATATAGATTATGTCCGCACCCATTCTCTGCAAGTCTCGTAGGACTATTGACCGTTTATTGGAGCTGTTCATCCCCTTTACATTTATAGTTATGACTGAGTTCTGTAGGGTGGGACCTGTGTTGGTTCTGTCTGTGCGCCATGGTGTGTGGGCTCCTCCGAGGGGGAGGTCCGGATGATTGAGAAGAGGGGGAGAGGAGAGTAGAGACAGGGAAGTGAAAAAAAAAGGGGGGGGGGGGGAGAAAGAGGGGAGGAGGGGAGAGGGTAGAAAAGTAAAGAGTAAGGAGGGTGAAAAGGAGCAGAGAAGTTGAGATTACAAGGAGAAGTTAGAGAGGAAGGGGGGTAAGTGTCTCCAATATGAAGACAAGAAGAAGTGTAGGGATGTAAAATTCACTGCCTGTAGTACAGTATACTCAACAAAAACACTATTCAGTGTCAATAGGCACTATGGCAATGCAAATCTTAACAACTTCTTAAGTAAAGCAGGGGTAGTTGTCCCTATGCTTTCGCTAGTAATATAAATATTTAACATTTACTTATTAACTTAACGTTCTCTATTTACAAAGAAAAGAATAACAAAATAACAGCAAACAAACCAGTATCTTGAATGAGGTATCATGTTTACTTTATGTACTATAGTTTGTCTCTTCATGTCATATACTGCACCCGCCCTGACCTGCAAATGTATATGTTCCAGATTACCCTCCGGTGAGGAGCAGGGTATGCCTGTGTGAATGATTGTAACCGGTTGTGACCTGTGCCCAACACCACCTCAGATATGTCTATTTCGTGTGTGCCACTCAATATACAGCTGCTATATCTTGAGTATGTTATGTGTATGTATATCTAAGGGGATTGAGTAATTGATAGGGTATGTTTGATATATGTTCCTTACGGCTACGCCTCTTCTGAGCTCTTTTTTTTTTTATATTTTATACCTGTGAGAATGCCTTCCCTCAAGTAGCCACCCCGTTGTAAGTGTACCCCATATTGTACTTCTTTCTAATCCTTTGTAGGGTGATTCTGAAGTCGCTAAGAGGGGGTTCTATACATTTATCAGTACATCCATGATCTATGTGCCCTCTCAGGTAAGTCTGAGTCTCAGTTTTGGGCCAGCGAGTATGAGGACAAATTCCCATATCCTTGTATATTAGTGGCCGGTGCAGATGTATGTTGGATGTATGGTAAGTGTGAACCCCCCTGTGTGGTCCCTTCTTGCTTGAGTGTAATGCTGAAGATATGTGACATGCCTATAAGATGTTGAGACATATCATACTTATAACTTTAAGTCTGAACGTACATTGTATATACATAATATTAACTTTTAATAAACATTAACACTTCTAACATAACTACAACATACAACCTGAGGGGTCATCATGAATCTCTGAATAGGATCCTTTAGGTATTCAGCAGAAAAGTACTAAAAGTGAACAGTTTCAGTCCTGATTCGCAGCTCTTCTCATATGTCCTTGATTATCATACTGTAGGTTGATGGTCAACGTCTTGTGGTCTTCTGGGGGCTCTATGTGGAACCTCATCCACACCCTGTGGTGGGCTGATGTTAAGGCCCAGTGCTTGGTTGAAATTGGGGAGATCCTCAATGGTTTTAAGGACATGCGAGGTGTTGTTCTTTGTGGCGATCAAGCAGATGGGGAAGCCCCATCTGTAAGGTATCTTCTTATCTTTTAGCACTGCTGTAACAAATCTCATGTCTCTTCGCTTCTGCAGTGTTGTGGGGCACAAATCTGAGTAGATCTGAACCTCCGAACCTTTAAATTCAAGTGGGTGTTGAGTTCTGGCGAGTCTTAGAATTTCTTCTTTGTTTTTGAATGATAACAGTTTATGATGTCTCTGAGGGGTGCTCTGCTTGGTGGCTTTGGGCGCAAGGCCCTGTGAGTTCTTTCTATCTGTACTTCTGGGGACGTGTCATTGTTTTTGAGGAATCTAATAAATTCTTGTATATAGCTCTGGAGGGAAGGGGGATCGACTGCTTCTGATATTCCCCTCAACCGGAGGTTGTTCCTCCTGCTCCTGTTTTCTAAATCCTCTATACGGTCCATGAGCATTTGTACAGTGCCCTCCTGAGCCTGTATATAGCTGGTCTGATGCTGTAGGTCTGAACTCAGGGTTTCTTGCCTTTCTTCAATTTGGGTAACAAGCTGATCCACAGCTGTAATGTCCCTCTTAAGCTCCCCAAACATGGTTTTGAAATCATGCATGGCTTCTTTTATATCCTCTTTCGAGGATAGGTGCCTGATGTCATCTTTTGTGAGAAAAGAATGATTATGGGCTTGCGTCCCAGGGTCGTGTACCTGAGCTGCAATAGTTTGTTTAGCTGTGCCCTGGCTAGACCCTCCTGCCGGAGTTGCTGGATCAGCTGGGATCAAGTAGTTCTCCATTGCTGAAGTTTCTTGGTGGCTTGGCATTTCTTTTACTTGCCATCACATATATCAATATTTTGTCCAAGCTGGGACCGGGTCCCCTCTAACTCTATTTAGGTTTACGTTTGTCTGAGAGGTGGCTTGCACGCTCTACTGCAGCTTCTTTTGGTGGCCTTCTAATATGACTTATTAGTTGTGCAGAGACTATGTGCTATGTGCACTGTTATGACTTCTAGGTGTACAACCGTTATACTCCTGCAGTGGCGTTGGAAAGTTGTTAACGGCCGTCTGACCCTCCAGGACAAAGTTCTTGGCCAGAGTTATTGAAGATGCCTCTCTGTCATTATGCTGCCAATAATCAGTTAAGTGCATCCTATGGACAGGGTGTTCGCTGCCTTATGAGGTTTAAAAAGACTTAGTCTCCCTGTTTACCGCTGTTCCTCTTCAGCCCATGTCCCCACATGTGAATATGTAATTATCTCTTGTCAAATGTGGTGCGTGCGGAAAGTGGCTGCGGCCTTACCCTGTGATGTATGATGCCCGGTGTCGCAGGTCTGATTGCTGTGCGCTCCAGGCTAGCCACGTGGGTGCGGCCTGTAGTTGCGGTTGTGTCCAAAGGCCCGTGTGAGGATCTGTGTACTAGGGCTGTAGCTGCCGGTTCCGAAGTATACCTGATAGCACCGGTGGATATATTGGTGTTTATACTGTTCACTCGCCTCACTGCTCTGTCCTGATCGTTTTGCAGGCCAATTTTGTTTGCAGTGCGGCTAGCACCTATTGGTTATGGTGTCCGGCACCTTTGGATTCCTGATGTTATGTTCCAGCTGTTCTCTCAACCACTCTGGAGCATGTTTATAAGTATTAAGTTGATGGAGAACGTTAATTTTATGCGAAATGCTTTAGGGACTACAGAGCTCTAACAGAGTGCTGCCATCTCGGCTCGTGGCTAGGCTCCACCCCCCTACACTATTTATTTTTTATTTTTGCTCCACCGATCCTCTGGAATCCCCCCCAAGAGAACCTTACCCCCCTTGATCCACCAAGGCAGAGGCAAAAAAGATAGTGAAGATGGGGAAATTACAGTGCATTGTATATATGTTTGATGCAGTGACTTGATCAGACTGAGGGGATTTATGATCTTATATCGGGCTTTACCCACAGCTGCTTGGGTAATCCTAGCATTACCGGGGTAATGCTAGGATTACCCAATATCTGATTTTATCCGCAACATATAGTTTTATATATATATATATATATATATATATATATATATATATATATATATATAAATACAGTAGTGTAACACAATCCCAAGAAACATACGCCTAGATTTAGAGTTCCGCGTTAGCCGTCCAAACCAGCGTTAAGGGGTCCTAACGCTGGTTTTGGCCGCCCGCTGGTATTTAGAGTCAGTCAGGAAAAGGTCTAACGCTCACTTTCCAGCCACGACTTTTCCATACCGCAGATCCCCTTACGTCAATTGCGTATCCTATTTTTTCAATGGGATCTTTCTAACGCTGGTATTTAGAGTCTTGGCTGAAGTGAGCATTAGAACTCTAATGACAAAATTCCAGCCACAGAAAAAGTCAGGAGTTAAGAGCTTTATGGGCTAATGCCGGTTCATAAAGCTCTTAACTACTGAGCTCTAAAGTACACTAACACCCATAAACTACCTATGTACCCCTAAACCGAGGTCCCCCCACATCGCCGCCACTCTAATAATTTTTTTTTTTTTTTTTTTTAAGTTTCTATTGAGGAAAAGAATAATTAAATGTGTACAAATCATACAGAAACAGCAATAACATACATTTGATGTACAAAAGAAGTGAGAGTCCTCATTTTTCAGCCCCTAATTACGCTGTTGCAGGCCACTCTTGGGCCTTATCATCTGTCTTTACAATTGTCCAGGGGCTTAAATTAAGCATATAAAATCAAGGAAAAAAAATAACAAAACAGTATGCATTAAAGAAAAAGTCAAAAGATTGTGTTATACAGCTGTATATAAGTTTTGATAGTCATGCATACTTAACCCAGAGCTGGTCTCAACCTTGTAACAGAACTCACACAGTGACAGATATTTGGCCTATACCATTTTATAAAGCAAACACATGAACAATCAGAGAGCCACAAATATTTCTCCCTTAACTACGCTTCTGCTCTTTATAAGAAACATTGCGTGTTGTATCAGGGGCTTGGATCTAGGTGATGTTTCTCAAGAAGTAAAGCTATTCATAGTCTCTCTCAAAAAGACCTGTGAATATATGGTTCTTTTTATGTCAGGCTTATGGTTTTATACTGAGAGCCCCAACGCCGCCCCGGCCGCGGGCCATGGAAGGGAGCCAGCCTTGTTATATTTTGTTTCAGTCCAGAGCCAATACATGTTATATTTATAATCCCTCTCTAATTGTAAGATTGAGTCTCCTTAAGGGCCCCCCCAAACCCCCACAGAGAGCTATCAGGGATATATGAAGGTATTATTAAGATCACAGGGCCTTCTAGAAGCCACGAATAGTAATTCAGGGTCATAAAACATTTGATCCAAGATCTGAGACTTTTAGTGATATCGCAATGAGCCATTTAATATAATTTTAAAAAAGGGGGCTAACGTGTCAACTACCCTTTAACTAATACATGCATATCAGACTCTAATATAGGCATTTGAAGGGGACACACAAACATAGAAAACAAACTTGAACTTTACATATTTTATTCAACTTTGACCGTTACTTATCCTGCACCAAGTAGTCCTTTGTGAGCAACCTAACCCCCTTCAAAACTGATCTGCAGGAATGAGTCGACTTTAATGTCCGCCAAAATGACCACCAGTGGGTCACCAGCACACATTTTCATAGGGTCAGGTTGGCCCACATTCAAATGATCACTCAGAGACATCGTATGGCAAAAATAACGTGTGGTGCCAGGCAGTTTATTAGGTGCTTTGTCACAGAGTGTAAGCTCCCGTGTGCCATCTGAAACAGTGGGTTGAAACAATTTACTTGGCTCTGCAGCTATAGTGCTTCCTTGCTGTCTGAGAGGGCCGGGACCTGACTCACCCCCGCAAACCCTCTGCATGTCGGTGTCTAGATCCTGATAGTAGCGTAGGGTGGATTCCAATATGAATTGGCAAATGGTGTGTTCCCGCCTTGGAAGCATCAGTGTCGGGTGTCAATATTCATCTTTATCTCTTGTCTTCGGTCCAGATTCAGGTACCCTATGGTTATCTGTAGTGCGGCGTTGTTCAGGCACTGATGCATTCTTGTTAAGTAGCTGTGAAGAAAGTCCACACGCAGATATATTATTTGTATAAATTAGGCCAGATTCGCCATGTTGCCAGACTGTTCCAACCGTTGTTATTGTGGGTGGTTGGGCCAATGAGTCTTCAGGTTCAGACCCTTTGATCCGATTGATAAGGAGCTGTAATTCACGTTCTGAAGGTGCTCTGTCAATTAAATCCTGCATCATAGCTTCTAGCTTGGCAAAGCGGGAGCCCGACAATTCCGAAAGAGCCTTGACCTCCATTATGATATTTTTTAGTGGGTGAGTTCTCTCCAATACGAGTGTCTTGTATAGTAGTATACGTTCCCTCTGTGCAATAAATAGGGCTGTGTAGAGTCCAAAGTGATGTTTTAACGATAGCAGGTGGCCAGCTCTGGTAAGACACCCCGGAGATCCAGGGGGGGGACGCTGCCTGCGAGTTTAGCCGCCGCTGCAGGCCTCTCTTGTTCAGTTTCAGCCCAAGGGTCATAAACACAGCAGGGTGTAGAAGATGAATTACTATTTCACAAAATTTGTAGATGTTTGCTCTATAATCGGCGGATTATTGTCTCCTCTCCCAGAGCTTATGAAACATGCGACTTCTCTCAGCCGCTGCTAGGACACGCCCCCTCTAATAAAATGTTTTAATCCCTAATCTGCCGACCGCACACCGCCGCAACCTACATTATCCCTATGTACCCCTAATCTGCTGCCCCTAACATCGCCGACACCTACATAATATTTATTAACCCCTAATCTGCCCCCCCCCCAATGTCGCCGCTACCTAACTTCACTTATTAACCCCTAATCTGCCGACCGGACCTCGCCGCTACTCTAATAAATGTATTAACCTCTAAAGCTAAGTCTAACCCTAACACTAACACCCCCCTAAGTTAAATATAATTTAAATCTAACGAAATAAAATAAATCATTAAATAAATTAATCCTATTTAAAGCTAAATACTTACCTGTAAAATAAACCCTAATATAGCTACAATATAACATAGCATTTATATTTATTTTACAGGCAACTTTGTATTTATTTTTACTAGGTACAATAGCTATTAAATACTTAGTAACTATTTAATAGCTACCTAGTTAAAATAATTACAAAATTATCTGTAAAATAAATTCTAACCTAAGTTACAATTAAACCTAACACTACACTATCAATAAATTAATTAACTAAACTATCTACAATTATCTACAATTAAATCAACTAAACTAAATTACCAAAAACAAACAAACACTAAATTACAAAAAAAAAAAGATTACAAGAATTTTAAACTAATTACACCTACTCTAAGCCCCCTAAAAAAATAACAAAGCCCCCAAAATAAAAAAATGCCCTACCCTATTCTAAAATAAAACGTTAACAGCTCTTTTACCTTACCAGCCCTTAAAAGGGCCTTTTGCGGGGCATGCCCCAAAAAAATCAGCTCTTTTGCATTTATAAAAAACATACAATATCCCCTCAACATTACAACCCACCACCCACATACCCCTAATCTAACCCAAACACCCATTAAAAAACCTAACACAAAGCGCCTGAAGATCTCCCTACCTTATCTTCACCACGCTGGGTATCACCGATCCGTCCAGAAGAGGGTCCGAAGTCTTCATCCTATCCGGCAAGAAGAGGTCCAGAAGAGGGTCCGAAGTCTTCATCCTATCCGGCAAGAAGAGGACATCTGGACCGGTAGACATGTTCATCCAGGTGGCGTCTTCTATCTTCATCCATCCGGCGCGGAGCGGGACCATCTTGAAGCAGCCGACGCGGATCCATCCTCTTCTTCTTACGACTCCCGACGAATGAAGGTTCCTTTAAGTGACGTCATCCAAGATGGCGTCCCTTGAATTCCGATTGGCTAATAGGATTCTATCAGCCAATCGGAATTAAGGTAGGAAAAATCTGATTGGCTGATTGAATCAGCCAATCAGATTCAAGTTCAATCCGATTGGCTGATCCAATCAGCCAATCAGATTGAGCTTGCATTCTATTGGCTGTTCCGATCAGCCAATAGAATGCAAGCTCAATCTGATTGGCTGATCCAATCAGCCAATCGGATTGAACTTGAATCTGATTGGCTGATTCAATCAGCCAATCAGATTTTTCCTACCTTAATTCCGATTGGCTGATAGAATCCTATCAGCCAATCGGAATTCGAGGGACGCCATCTTGGATGACATCACTTAAAGGAACCTTCATTCGTCGGGAGTCGCCGGAAGAAGAGGATGAATCCGCGTCGGCTGCTTCAAGATGGTCCCGCTCCGCGCCAGATGGATGAAGATAGAAGACGCCGCCTGGATGAACATGTCTACCGGTCCGGATGTCCTCTTCTTCCCAGATAGGATGAAGACTTCGGACCCTCTTCTGGACCTCTTCTTGCCGGATAGGATGAAGACTTTGGACCCTCTTCTGGACGGATCGGTGATACCCGGCGTGGTGAAGATAAGGTAGGGAGATCTTCAGGGGCTTAGTGTTAGGTTTTTTAAGGGGTGTTTGGGTTAGATTAGGGGTATGTGGGTGGTGGGTTGTAATGTTGGGGGGGTATTGTATGTTTTTTTTAAATGCAAAAGAGCTGATTTCTTTGGGGCATGCCCCGCAAAAGGCCCTTTTAAGGGCTGGTAAGGTAAAAGAGCTGTAAACCTTTTATTTTAGAATAGGGTAGGGCATTTTTTTATTTTGGGGGGCTTTATTATTTTTTTAGGGGGTTTAGAGTAGGTGTAATTAGTTTAAAATTCTTGTAATCTTTTTTGTTGTTGTAATTTAGAGTTTGTTTCTTTTGGTAATTTAGTTTAGTTGATTTATTTGTAGATAATTGTAGATAGTTTATTTAATTAATTTATTGATAGTGTAGTGTTAGGTTTAATTGTAACTTAGATTAGGATTTATTTTACTGGTAATTTTGTAATTATTTTAACTAGGTAGCTATTAAATAGTTATTAACTATTTAATAGCTATTGTACCTAGTTAAAATAAATACAAAGTTGCCTGTAAAATAAATATAAATGCTAAAATAGCTACAATATAATTATTCGTTATATTGTAGCTATATTAGGGTTTATTTTACAGGTAAGTATTTAGCTTTAAATAGGATTAATTTATTGAATAAGATTTATTTCGTTAGATTTAAGTTATATTTAACTTAGGGGGGTGTTAGTGTTAGGGTTAGACTTAGCTTTAGGGGGTAATACATTTATTAGAGTAGCGGCGAGGTCCGGTCGGCAGATTAGGGGTTAATAAGTGAAGTTAGGTAGATAAATATAATTATGGGGATCGGCGATGTTAGGGGCAGCAGATTAGGGGTACATAGGGATAATGTAGGTTGCGGTGGTGTGCGGTCGGCAAATTAGGGGTTAATAATAAAATGCAGGGGTCAGCGATAGCGGGGGCGGCAGATTAGGGGTTAATAAGTGTAAGGTTAGGGGTGTTTAGACTCAGGGTACATGTTAGGGTGTTAGGTGCAGACTTAGAAAGTGTTTCCCCATAGGAAACAATGGGGCTGCGTTAGGAGCTGAACGCTGCTTTTTTGCAGGTGTTAGGTTTTTTTTCAGCTCAAACTGCCCCATTGTTTCCTATGGGGATATCGTGCACGAGCACATTTTTGAAGCTGGCCGCGTCCGTAAGCAACGCTGGTATTTAGAGTTGAAGTGGCGTTAAATTATGCTCTATGCTCCCTTTTTGGTGCCTAACGCAGCCCTTCAAAGAACTCTAAATACCAACGCACCCCTTCTAAAGCAAAACTCTAAATCTAGGTGTATGTGTACATCCAACAGTTTTTCTATATGTAATGTAACCTGGTCAATGCATACATTTTTTTACTCATGTACATATCCATATATAAGTTCACCAAGAGATAGAGATAGTATTACTGCCT
This sequence comes from Bombina bombina, assembly GCF_027579735.1. Taxonomy (NCBI): domain Eukaryota; kingdom Metazoa; phylum Chordata; class Amphibia; order Anura; family Bombinatoridae; genus Bombina; species Bombina bombina. Next base: position 162,678,792 of record NC_069508.1, on the reverse strand, counting down.
TATGGGGGTAAGAGGAAGCATTCAGATAAGCAGCATAAGAAGTCCATTTGGTTTGAATCAAGATAAATGTATTCATTATTTAATGCTTGCAGTAATGATATTCCTTTAGCTCAAGAGACTACGTAACCTTTGCCCTCTTCATAAATATTGATGACACCTCTTTGTGATTCCTATATTTTGCTATTAGAATCCTGGCTATAAATTACCCTTATTTATAAAACAGCTTTTTGGTCTGAGGGGATTGAAAACTAGGGAGACGATTATGAAGCTAGATTAGTGGATCTAAGAGGAATTGCTTCTTCAAGACAAATTCAATTTTAGTTATTACAGCAATCCACATGTGACCGATTCCAGTGTTCATGTGCCCAATTAATTTCTACCATAGAGAAGGAAACAAACAGAGGATGACATTGTGGACTGGAATGTTGCAGAACAATTTTGGGGGAGAATTTTCATCCCCAAGTAAGTCTCCCAACATTCTATACAAGATGGAAGAAAACCAGGGGGATTCTGTGCCAGGATCTTATGTATTTTAGATAAGTGAGAAACAGGAAGGTCTAAGATGTCTCTCAAAGCTAGTCAATAGGCAAAAGTAAGTTAGTTACCTGTGGATGAGTGGTTATTTAATGATGTAGGCATCTGTAGTTAAGCCAATTCTAACACCAACAAAAAATGGGCCGGCTTTTAAGCTTACATTCCTGCTTTTCAAATAAAGATCGAAGAAAAAATTGACATGCTTTATCTGAATCATGAAAGAAAAAAATTGGGTTTAGTATCCCCTTATTGCTAATAATCCACTTTACCTGCCATAATTTCCAGGATGGATGAACAGGATCACCGCTTGGATCAATTTGCACTAGCCCTGCAAACCCTGCTGACTCGCACTGCACATTTGGACCAAAGTGTCCCGCAAGTTATGGCTGCTCCTGTATCCGCTGTTGCACCTAGTCCTACCAGGAGCATGTCCAGTTCTCTACCTCTACCTCAGCGATATGGAGGTGATCCCAATCAGTGCAGAGGGTTTTTGAACCAGGTGGGCATTTACTTTGAGATGTTACCTCTGGCGTTTCCCTCTGACAGAGCTAAGGTGAGATTTCTCATCTCGTTACTCTCTGACACAGCTCTTGCCTTGGCTAATCCCTTGTGGGAGACTAATAAACCTGTGATTTCAAATTACCCTGAATTTGTGGCCTCCTTTCAAAGGGTATTTGATGTTCTGGCTCGCTCCTCCTCTGCTGCTAAATGACTCATGTCCATTCAGCAAGGTATGAGATCTGTTGCTCAGTATGCCATTGAGTTTTGTGCGCTTGCCGCAGAGGTAGGTTGGAACAATGAAGCCCTTGTTGCCGCCTTCTTTCATGGGCTCTCTGATGCGATTAAAGACGAAGTTGCTGCCAGAGATTTACCAGAAGATCTCAAGGCATTGGTGTCTTTTTTTATCCTAATTGAAATCAGACTAAGTGAGAGGCCCTCTTTCAAGGAGCGCTTGCGGAAGCCTTCTGTTCCGTTGTCTCCTACGGCTTTTAGGAGGAGGGAGGGGCTCTGCCTCTATTGTGGGTTACAGGGCCACCTTTTGAAGTCTTGTCCTACAAGGCTGGGAAACGCTCACAACTAAGGTCCTGTCGGGGGAAGACCTTGGGTGGTTTATCCTCGTCCCCAGAACTGCTAAAGGAGAAACCTTTGGTCACGGCTGTCCTTTCCTGGGTGGACTCCTCCATAGTCACCAAGGCTCTTGTTGACTCCGGTGCTGCGGGCTATTTCATTGACAGTGCTTTTGTATCAAAGCACTCCATTCCTGTTTTGCCTCAGTCCGTTCCGCTTGCTATTGAGGCCATTGATGGCAGGCCCCTTCAGCCCGCACTCGTTACTCATGAAACTGCTCCATTATCCATGGCTGTTGGGGCTATCCATTTTGAAACCCTTCAGTTCCAGGTGATAAACTCTCCACATTTTCCAGTTATTCTGGGTTATCCCTGGCTCCAAAAGCACAATCCCAGTCTCGACTGGCACAGGTCCGAAATTTTGTCATGGTCTCCGCAATGTATTTCCCTCTCTCGACAATTTTCCACTCTGTCCAAGGAGGAGTCTGTACCTACTCCAGTTATACCTCCTGACCATATTTTGGCTACCATACATACTAATTTGACTTCTCCCTTGGGGGAGGAGATCCTGGCTGCACAAACCAATGCACCTCCTGAGAAACCTAGTGGTAAGTGTTTTGTTCCTGAGAATCTTTTAACTAAACTTTTGCACACTTACCACTATCCTAAAGCCGCAGGTCACCCAGGCAAGAACCAAATGATTTGGTCTGTCACTTGACAATTCTGGTGGCCAGCTCTTCGTTCTGATGTTGCTGCGTATGTTGCCTCCTGCTCAGTTTGTGCACAGAATAAGACTCCTTGACGTCTTCCTGGGTCTTCTTCAACCTATTGCTAATGGTGAGTGTCCTTGGACACATCTTTCCATGGACTTCATTGTCGAGCTCCCTGTTTCCAATGGCAATACTGTTATCCTTATGGTGGTTGACCGCTTTTCTAAAATGTCACATTGCATTCCCTTGAAGAAGTTGCCTTCCGCTCAGGAGCTTGCTTCAATTTTTGCCCGGGAGGTCTTCCATTTACATGGGTTACCCAAGGAGATAGTGTCAGTTTGTCTCCAGATTTTAGCGTTCCTTTTGTGCTCAAATGGGGATCCAGATTTCCTTCTCCTCGGCATATCACCCTCAATCCAATCGGGCTGCGGAACGGTCTAATCAAGCTCTGGAACAGTTCCTCCATTGCTATGTCTCAGATCACCACAATAATTGGTCTGAACTGTTACCTTGGGCAGAGTTTGCTTGTAATAGTGCTATTAATGCTTCCTCCAAGTTATCCCCGTTCATAGCAAATTATGGTTTTCAACCATCCTTGTTGCCCAATTCATTCATGTCTCAGGGTATTCCAGCTTTGGAGGAGCATCTTCGGCAACTCCGTTCCACGTGGGTGCAGATTCAGGATTGCCTTCATCGTTCTATGCAGTGCCAAAATTTCCAGGCTGATCATAGGCATCTGCCCGAGGCTTCCTACCAGGTTGGTGAGAGAGTTTGGCTTGGTTGGTGAGAGAACTTTTCTAGTTCTCACTCGTGCGCAGCTAGGTAATCAAGATCGTCCCTCAGCCCAGGTACTTTTGTAAGGTTCAGACTCAGCTCTCTGTGTTCCAGTATGTCCTCCTGACGCCACTCTGCTGTACTCCTGCAGTGGGGGTCCTGTGTGAGACTTTCAAATAGCAATCCTGGGCCACCGTAGTCATAGCCCTCTGTAGGATCATCTGTCTCCATCTCTGGACACACCTAGGCTGCATACCACCGCAGTGCCCGTTACCCTTCATCCACCTCCATCTCTGTCTGGACCAACCCGTCCAATTCAGCCATCCATTCCTCCCGGGGCTGCTTTCCCAGGAACGGCATTTGTAAATCTATCTGGAGCCAGTATTGCTGCCCTGGAGTAGGAAGGGACTTCCCCTGGTAGTCCTGTTCGAACTGGAGAGCATCGTACCAGAGTTTCCATTGAATCATATCCTTCCAGGCCAGTTTGCCCTCTGCCAAGAAAGGGCCATCAAACTGGGCCAGTGCTGCCTGCAATCTCCACTGGAATTCAGCCTCAATTTCCATTGAGGTCCCACTGGTAGTTTGGAACTGCTCCGTAAGGAGCGGGTCTCGGTACCCCAGACTGGGTATACCCGCTAAAGTCAGCTTCCTCCCACCAAACGTCAACCCATGAACCTCCACTGCATATCTTCCACTATTAGAAAAACAGCCGCTGCAAGTTGTTATAGCTACCACCAAGAACATTA
>NC_069508.1:162199961-162317461 GCF_027579735.1 Bombina bombina | reverse complement strand
TAAACTAAACTACCAATAGCCCTTAAAAGGGCCTTTTGCGGGGCATTGCCCCAAAGAAATCAGCTCTTTTACCTGTAAAAAAAAATACAAACAACCCCCCAGCAGTAAAAACCACCACCCACACAACCAACCCCCCAAATAAAAACCTAGCTAAAAAAATTTAAGCTCCCCATTGCCCTGAAAAGGGCATTTTTATGGGCATTGCCCTTAAAGGGGCATTTAGCTCTTTTTCAACTGCCCAAACCCTAATCTAAAAATAAAACCCACCCAATAAACCCTTAAAAAAGCCTAACACTAACCCCCGAAGATCCACTTACAGTTTTGAAGACCCGACATCCATCCTCAACAAAGTCGGGAAAAGTCTTCATCCAAGCTGCAAGAAGTCCTCAACGAAGCCGGGAGAAGTCTTCATCCAAGCCGGCAGAAGGGGTCCTCCAGATGGGCAGAAGTCTTCATCCAGACGGCATCTTCTATCTTCATCCATCCGGCATGGAGCGGGTCCATCTTCAAGACATCCGGCACGGAGCATCCTCTTCAATCAAACTCTTCTTCCCGAATGAAGTTTCTTTTAAATGATGTCATCCAAGATGACGTCCCTTGAATTCCGATTGACTGATAGAATTCTATCAGCCAATCAGAATTAAAGGTGAAAAAATCCTATTGGCTGATGCAATCAGCCAATAGGATTGAGCTTCAATCCTATTGGCTGATCCAATCAGCCAATAGGATTGAGCTTGCCTTCTATTGGCTGATTGGAACAGCTAATAGAATGCAAGCTCAATCCTATTGGCTGATCCAATCAGCCAATAGGATTTTTTTACCTTTAATTCCGATTGGCTGATAGAATTCTATCAGCCAATCGGAATTCAAGGGACGCCATCTTGGATGATGTCATTTAGAGGAACCTTCATTCAGGAAGAAGACTTTGATTGAAGACGATGCTCCGCGCCGGATGTCTTGAAGATGGAGCTGCTCCGCACCGGATGGATTTAGATAGAAGATGCCGTCTGGATGAAGACTTCTGCCCGTCTGGAGGACCACTTCTGCCGGCTTGGATGAAGACTTCTCTCGGCTTCGTTGAGGACTTCTTGCCGCTTGGATGAAGACTTCTCCCGGCTTCGTTGAGGATGGATGTCGGGTCTTCAAAACTGTAAGTGGATCTTCGGGGGTTAGTGTTAGGCTTTTTTAAGGGTTTATTGGGTGGGTTTTATTTTTAGATTAGGGTTTGGGCAGTTGAAAAAGAGCTAAATGCCTTTTTAAGGGCAATGCCCATACAAATGCCCTTTTCAGGGCAATGGGGAGCTTAGGTTTTTTTTAGTTAGGGTTTTATTTGGGGGGTTGGTTGTGTGGGTGGTGGGTTTTACTGTTAGGGGGTTGTTTATATTTTTATTTACAGGTAAAAGAGCTGATTTCTTTGGGGCAATGCCCGGCAAAAGGCCCGTTTAAGGGCTATTGGTAGTTTAGTTTAGGCTAGGTTTTTTTTATTTTGCGGGGGCTTTTTTATTTTGATAGGGCTATTAGATTAGGTGTAATTAGTTTAAATATCTTATAATTTATTTTTTATTTTGTTTAATTTAGTGTTTGTTTTTTGTAATTTAGGTAATTGTATTTAATTTATATAATTGATTTAATTGTAGTGTAAGGTTAGGTGTTAGTGTAAGTCAGGTTAGGTTTTATTTTACAGGTAAATTTGTATTTATTTTAGCTAGGTAGCTAGTAAATAGTTAATAACTATTTACTAACTAGTCTACCTAGTTAAAATAAATACAAACTTGCCTGTGAAATAAAAATAAAACCTAAGATAGCTGCAATGTAACTATTAGTTATATTGTAGATAGCTTAGGGTTTATTTTATAGGTAAGTATTTAGTTTTAAATAGGAATTATTTAGTTAATGATTGGAATTTTTATTTAGATTTATTTGAATTATATTTAAGTTACCGGGTGTTAGGGTTACGGTTAGACTTAGGTTTAGGGGTTAATAAATTTAGTATAGTGGCAGTAACGTTGGGGGCGGCAGATTAGGGGTTAATAAATGTAGGTAGGTGGCGGCGATGTTAGGGGCGGAAGATTAGGGGGTTAATAAATGTAGGTAGGTGGCGGAGATGTTAGGGGCGGTAGATTAGGGGTTAATAATATTTAACTAGTGTTTGCGATGCGGGAGTACGGCGGTTTAGGGGTTAATATGTTTATTATAGTGGCGGCGACGTTGGGGGCGGCAGATTAGGGGTTAATAAGTGTAGGTAGGTTGCGGCGACATTGGGGGCGGGAGATTAGGGGTTAATAAATATAATGTAGGTGTCAGCGATGTTGGGGGCAGCAGATTAGGGATTAATAAGTATATTGTAGGTGTCGGTGATGTCGGGGGCGGCAGATTAGGGGTTAATAAGTGTAATATTAGGGGTGTTTAGACTCGGGCTTCATGTTAGGGTGTTAGGTGTAAACATAAATTTTGTTTCCCCATAGGAATCAATGGGGCTGTGTTACGGAGCTTTACACTGCTTTTTTGCAGGTGTTAGACTTTTTTTCAGCCGGCTCTCCTCATTGATGTCTATGGGGAAATCGTGCACGAGCACGTAAAACCAGCTCACCGCAGCTTTAAGCAGCGCTGGTATTGGAGTGCGGTATGAAGCAAAATTTTGCTCTACGCTCACTTCTTGCCTGATAACGCCGGGTTTATGAAAACCTGTAATACCAGCGCTGTAGGGAAGTGAGCGTTGACAATAACGTGCAAGTTAGTACCGCACCCCTCATAACGCAAAACTCATAATCTAGCCGTATATTATCCATCTCTATTTATCTATGTATCTATCTATCTAACTATCAATCATCTCTCTATCTATCTATCTATCTATCTCTCTATCTATCTGTTTGTCTATCTATCATCTATCTATCTATCTATCTATCTATCTATCTATCATCTATCACTCTATCTATCTCTATGTATCTGTCGCTCTTTCATCTATCTTTAATCTCTCTATTATCTATCTATCTATCTCTATCTCTATATATATATTTATCTCTCTCTATCTGTATCTATCTCTCTTTCACCTATCTTTAAATCTCTCTAATATCTTTATGTCTATCTATATCTATCTTTCACTTTCTGTCTCTCTCTCTGTGTTTCTTTCTAGTAAATAATTCCTTTAGATACATTATGAGCTCTATATCTATCTCACATCTAATTATGTCCCCTATAAGTCACAGGACAGTGATTTGTGCAGCTCTGGTGTCAGGACCCCCTGATTTATGGTTTAATATGAAATGAAGACATTGTATGTGAATGGAGGAAAGTAATGAATTAGCCATGAGAGACCATTCACTGGTATAATTATTAAAGCTTCATCTTTCTAGCAAAAATTATATGCTGCAAAGGATGATGTTGTTACTCTCTTTAAGAACTGCGTATCTTTGTTAACTATGTAAGTGCCAGTGTGCTAACACACTCAGGTACAACAAGCTCTGTAATGCTAAGTGATGCATATCTCTGTTGTCAGCAGCAAAACACAGTTATATGGCTCTATAGGATGGGGGGAATTAACAAGACAAAACTATATATTAAATATACCTGCTAGGGTAGAGAATTAACTAGATAAAACTATATATTATATATACCTGCTAGGGTAAGGAATTAACAAGACAAAACTATATATTATATATACCTGCTAGGGTAAGGAATTAACAAGACAAAACTATATATTATATATACCTGCTAGGGTAAGGAATTAGCAAGACAAAACTATATATTATATATACCTGCTAGGGTAAGGAATTAACAAGACAAAACTATATATTATATATACCTGCTAGGGTAGGGAATTAACAAGATAAAACTATATATTATATATACCTGCTAGGGTAAGGAATTAACAAGACAAAACTATATATTATATATACCTGCTAGGGTAAGGAATTAACAAGACAAAACTATATATTATATATACCTGCTAGGGTAGGGAATTAACAAGATAAAACTATATATTATATATACCTGCTATGGTAAGGAATTAACCAGACAAAACTATATATTATATATACCTGCTAGGGTAGGGAATTAATAAGACAACACTATATATTATATATACCTGCTAGGGTAGTGTACTTAACAAGACAAAACTATATATTATATATACCTGCTAGGGTAGGGTACTTAACAAGATAAAACTATATATGATATATACCTGCTAGGGTAGGGAAATTAACAAGATAAAACTATATATTATATATACCTGCTAGGGTAGGGTACTTAACAAGACAAAACTATATATTATATATACCTGCTAGGGTAGGGTACTTAACAAGACAAAACTATATATTATATATACCTGCTAGGGTAGGGAAATTAACAAGATCAACTATATATTATATATACCTGCTAGGGTAGGGTACTTAACAAGACAAAACTATATATTATATATACCTGCTATGGTAGGGGAATTAACAAGACAACACTATATATTATATATACCTGCTAGGGTAGGGTACTTAACAAGACAAAACTATATATTATATATACCTGCTAGGGTAGGGTACTTAACAAGACAAAACTATATATTATATATACCTGCTAGGGTAGGGAATTAACAAGACAAAACTATATATTATATATACCTGCTAGGGTAGGGTACTTAACAAGACAAAACTATATATTATATATACCTGCTAGGGTAGGGTACTTAACAAGACAAAACTATATATTATATATACCTGCTAGGGTAGAGAATTAACAAGATAAAACTATATATTATATATACCTCCTAGGGTAGGGAAATAACAAGATAAAACTATATATTATATATACCTGCTAGGGTAGGGAATTAACAACAAGACAAAAGTATATATTATATATACCTGCTAGGGTAGGGAATTAACAAGATAAAACTATATATTATATATACCTCCTAGGGTAGGGAAATAACAAGATAAAACTATATATTATATATACCTGCTAGGGTAGGGAATTAACAAGATAAAACTATATATTATATATACCTCTTAGGGTAGGGAAATAACAAGATAAAACTATATATTATATGTACTGTACCTGCTATGGTAGGGGAATTAACAAGACAAAGCTATATATTATATACACCTGCTATGGTAGGGGAATTAACAAGATAAACTATATATTATATATACCTGCCATGGTAGGGGAATTAACAAGATAAACTATTTATTATATATATACCTGCTAGGGTAGGGAATTAACAAGATAAAACTATATATTATATATACCTGCTAGGGTAGGGAATTAACAAGATAAAACTATATATTATATATACCTGCTATGGTAGGGGAATTAACAAGATAAACTATATATTATATATACCTGCTAGGGTAGGGAATAAACTAGATAAAACTATATATTATATATACCTGCTAGGGTAGGGAATTAACAAGATAAACTATATATTATATATACCTGCTAGGGTAGGGAATTAACAAGATAAACTATATATTATATATACCTGCTAGGGTAGGGAATTAACAAGATAAACTATATATTATATATACCTGCGAAGGTAGGGTACCTAACAAGACAGAATATGGCATCTATTTATCAAGCCATCAACTTACTTGCATTCAGCGGCACCAATACGCTCGCCTAAGATCGCCTAACACCGCTGCTGCGGACCTGAATACGTTCTCCAAAGTTACCAAAAAAGCTGTCAAAAAGTCGCGCACCAAGTACGGGGTGATGAGCAGCAGACTGTTGTTAACTAACAGTCATTGATCTCGCTGCTATTTGGCTTTTTCCCAGCTTTATTGGTATACTGTCACTAAACACCCACACTATACTATACTGTTTACCCCCTATACCGCCGCTCCTGGAGCCCACTGCAACTCTAATAAATGTATTAACCCCTAAACCGCCGCTCACGGACCCCGCCGCAACTAAATAAAGTGATTAACCCCTAAACCGCTGCTCCCAGAGCCCACCACCACCTACATTATACTTATTAACCCCTAATCTGCTCCTCCTACATCGCCGCCACCTACATTATACTTATTAACCCCTAATCTGCCCCCCGCCACCGCCGCCACCTACATTATACTTATTAACCCCTAATCTGCCACCCTACACCGCCGCCACCTACATTATACTTATTAACCCCTAATCTGCCCCCCTACACCGCCACCACCTACATTATACTAATTAACCCCTAATCTCCCACCCCCTACACCGCCGCCACTATATTAAATTTATTAACCCCTAAACCTAAGTCTAACCCTAACACCCCCTAACTTAAATATAATTTAAATAAATCTAAATAAATATTCCTATCATTAAATAAATTATTCCTATTTAAAACTAAATACTTACCTATAAAATAAACCCTAATATAGCTACAATATAACTAATAGTTACATTGTATCTAGCTTAGGGTTTATTTTTATTTTACAGGCAAGTTTGTATTTATTTTAACTAGATAGAATAGTTATTAAATAGTTATTAACTATTTAATAACTACCTAGTTAAAATAAACACAAATGTACCTGTAAAATAAAACCTAACCTATGTTACACTAACGCCTAACACTACACTATAATTAAATTAATTCCCTACATTAAATACAATTAAATAAAATTATCTAAAGTACAAACAAATAAACACTAAATTACAGAAAATAATAAACAAATGACAAGATTTTTAAACTAATTACACCTAATCTAAAAAACAAAATAAAGAAGCCCCTCCAAAATAAAAAAAGGCCTACCCTACACTAAATTACAAATAGCCCTTAAAAGGGCCTTTTGCGGGGCATTGCCCCAAAGTAATCAGCTCTTTTACCTGTAAAAAAGTTACAAATCCCCCCCCCAACATTAAAACCCACCACCCACACAACTAACCCTACTCTAAAACCCACCCAATACCAACTTAAAAAAAACCTAACACTAACCCCTTGAAGATCAACTTACCGGGAGAAGTCTTCACCCAACCGGGCCGAAGTCCTCAACGAATCCGGCAGAAGTGGTTCTCCAGACGGCCAGAAGTGGTCCTCCAGACGGCCAGAAGTCTTTATCCAAACGGCATCTTCTATCTTCATCCATCCGGCGCGGAGCGGCTCCATCTTCAAGACATCCGATGCGGAGCATTCTCTTCTTACGACGTCTTCTTGTTGAATGAAGGTACCTTAGAGTGACGTCATCCAAGATGGCATCCCTTAGATTCCGATTGGCTGAGAGAATTCTATCAGCCAATCGGAATTAAGGTAGAAAAAATCCTATTGGCTGATGCAATCAGCCAATAGGATTTAAGTTCAATCCTATTGGCTGATCCAATCAGCCAATAGGATTGAGCTTGCATTCTATTGGCTGATGTGGAACAGCCAGCGGATCGTATGTTACATCACAAAATTCTACTTTTGCCGGTCTGTAGGGTTTGATAACTAAGGGGAATCAGGCTCGCCACAAATACGCTGCGGAATTCCAGTGTATTTGCGGTTGACGGCTTGATAAGTAGATGCCTAAAAGTGCAACTGCTGCTGTTATAGATATAGGTTATATAAAAATTATTTTGAGTCATGTATGTTATAAACATATTGAATTTTTTGGCTTGCTGGGTACCAGTGGATGCAGCTGTGCCCTGGGCAAATCTACAAGCTACATAAATTAACAAAGTCAGGACACTTTACTTCTGCTTGTGGCAAATTAAAGGGGCATACAGTTCCATAGATGATTGTAGGGACAGTAAAGTCAAAATTAAACTTTCATGGTTAGTAAAGAGCATATAAATTTGCTTTGTTTTCTTGGTATCCTTTGTTGAGTATACCTACGTAGTCTCAGGAGCAGTAGTGCATTACTGGGAGCTAGCTGCTGATTCCTAGCTGCTAGGGGCGTATTTACAAGGCACTTTACTATTACAACAGAATGTGCCTATAAATGGTTGTTTTTTCTTTGTGTTATTAATAGGATTTTTTGTGATTAATATGTTTTTCTTTGATGTTGGTTATAAAATACAGACATAAACAGCTGTAATGTTTTTAAGAAAATATTATTTTACACACAATATTAATTTCATATGTTGCAATTTTCATTTTGTAAAATAAACCATTATCAATATATGCGATTCTTTACTTAAATTTCATGTAAACTCGTAAATATGTTAGCTCTTCTCCTAAACAAGCCTATGTAGATCTGCACAATTTTTTTCTCTCCGTTGTCTGTAATTGCATATTAATCGCAATAAAAAGTCTAAAAAAAATAAAAAAATAAACCATTATCATATTAACAAATAACAACCATGTTGATACCATAAATAAATAGATCTATGTTTCTTTGTCTGTCATAAAATAATAATAAATATCTTCGGAGTATTCACAAATTATATTTCTGCAGAGTCTGCCGCTTACACCCATGGGAGCAAAGGCTGCTCATTTGTCACCTGGTGGGCAGCTAATGTCATAGTGTAATAACAGATGTGCCCCAGAGGTATCTAAACAGATAAATAAATACATAACCAATTTACAGGTGCAGCACACCATCACCAGCAGTCATGTACACAGCATTGTCTCTTATGTACACATTGTGTTGGGACATATATCTTAGGCAGTTCATTCATGTAACATAAGGGCTAAAACCCCAGTCTAGATGACTGATATAATCCTTACCATGTATATTAATACATCCTAGCTATACCTATATAATCGGCCATATTCAAAGCCCTATTATGAATTATAAGGGATTTGCAAGGCTCTGTCCTCGGTCCCCTTTTCTTCTCAATCTATACGTCATCACTAGGTTCCCTAATTAAGTCCCACGGTTTCCAATATCATTTGTATGCCGATGACACCCAAATCTACTTCTCTGCACCAGAACTATCTCCTTCCTTGCTAACCCGTGTCACTAACTGTCTTTCTCACATCTCTTCCTGGATGTCCTCTCACTACCTCAAGCTAAATCTCTCCAAAACTGAGCTCCTCATTTTCCCGCCTTCTTCCAAAATCTCCACCCCCAATATCTCTATAACTGTCGACAACTCCGTCATTACCCCTACCCTGCATGCCCGATGTCTCTGGGTCACATTTGACTCAGATCTTTCCTTCACTCCTCACATTCAGTCCTTGGCTACAGCCTGCCGCTTCCACCTTAAAAACATCTCTAAAATTAGACACTTCCTTACACAAGACACAACTAAGACTTTAATCCACTCTCTCATTCTCTCCCGCCTTGATTACTGCAACTCTGTCCTCTCTGGTCTCCCCACCTGCCGCCTAGCTCCTTTACAATCCATAATGAATGCCTCTACCAGACTCATCTTCCTTACACGTCGCTCTTCATCTGCTGCGCCTCTCTGCCAATCCATTCACTGGCTTCCTCTTGCCTCTAGGATCAAACACAAAACTCTCACTCTTACATACAAAGCCCTCAACTGCACTGCTCCCCCCTACATCTCAGACCTTGTCTCCAGATACTCTCCCTCCCGTCCCCTTCGCTCTGCTCATGACCTCCTACTCTCCTCCTCTCTTGTCACCTCATCACACTCCCGTTTACAGGACTTCTCCAGACTGGCTCCCATCTTGTGGAACTCTCTGCCTCGCTCCACAAGACTCTCTTCTAGTTTTAAAAGCTTCAAGTGCTCCCTAAAGACTCTACTGTTCAGGGACGCATACAACCTACGCTAACCTTTCCTAATACCAGTTCCTCTCCCCCACTGCAATCCCCTGAACCCTCTTAGCATGTAAGCCTAAAAGTCCAGCTGTTTGTAGATCACCTTCTTAAGAGCTGACTACAACAGTGCAACTCTTGGCAGGGCCCTCTACCCTATAATTGTTTTGTTGTACTCCCCCTTTGTTTATAGCGCTGCGGAATCTGTTGGCGCTCTACAAATAACCGATAATAATAATAATAATAATTATATACTGCTAGTAATTTCATACTTAATATCTGATCTAGAGCAACCATAACGGCTAGCGGTCCTATCTATTGAAACAGTTACATAGCTGCGCCCCATCTACTGACCCTGGACAGATTACTTAAGGTCATTGAACCACAAAGGCCTATTATTTACTGTACTTCAATCCAGGGTCCATCATCCTACCTCTTTTCTTTCGTTGTTTTATTTTTATCTTACCCTTTTTTATGTGTATATATTAATAAAAGTTAAAGGGACATATTACTCATATGCTAAATCACTTGAAACTGATGCAGTATAACTGTAAAAAGCTGACACTAAAATATCACCTGAGGATCTCTATGTAAAAAAGGAAGATATTTTACCTCACAATTTCCTCAGCTCAGCAGAGTAAGTTCTGTGTAAAAAGTTATACTCAGCTTCTCAAAGCTGCAGGTAAAAAAAGTAAAAAAAAATGAAGAAATGAACTGCAGCCAATCAGCATCAACAGTGCTGAGGTCATGAACTCTTTTACTGTGATCTCATGAGATTTCACTTAACTCTCATGAGATTTCATTGTAAACTTCCCTAAACTGAATAGGGAAATAACATGAGAATGCACGAGGCTCATCCCTTCAGCTGTCCCGGGACATGCATACTGATTTTCTGCTTAGAAGTCCTTTACAATGGGATGTGGCTACTGAAGAACTTTTGAGGTAAAATATCTTTCTTTTTTACATAGAGATGTTCAGGTGATATTTTCTAGTCAGCTTTTTACAGCTATGCTGCATCACTTTCAAGTGTTTAAACATTTGGGTATTATGGCCCTTTAAATTTGAACATTTCTATTTTCTATTCTGCCTATAAGTAGTCAGGGCAGAGAGTGCTGTTGTGCATTCTAGAGTGGGAATTTCTCTCTCTTTCTCTCCCACATTTGGTATAGTCAATTCTTGCTTAGCACCACTCCCTTTGTGTAATCAATATTAAACTACATAGTAATATTGGCATTGAGATAAAGGGGAGATTGCCCGCATGTAGTGCCATTGCTTACTCTTTAGTGGTATACTATTTATGTTCCTGTCTGCACACCCTGCAGCATGTATAACTCATAAGTGTCCAGGAAAACATAGCCATGGTGGCAACCTACAGGGAATATTGATGAGTACCCTCATCTCCTGCTAAATAATTTTACCTTAAAGGACCAGTCAACACAGTAGATTTGCATAATCAACAAATGCAAGATAACAAGACAATGCAATAGCACTTAGTCTAAACTTCAAATGAGTAGCAGATTTATTTTCTGACAATTTTAAAAGTTATGTCTTTTTCCACTCCCCCTGTACCATGTGACAGCATCAGCCAATCACAAATGCATACACGTACCATGTGACAGCCATCAGCCATTCATAAATGCATACACACTTATTCTTGCACATGCTCAGTGGGAGCTGGTGACTCAAAAAGTTTAAATATAAAAATACTGTGCACATTTTGTTAATGGAAGTAAATTGGAAAGTTGTTTAAAATGGCATGCTCTATCTGAATAATGAAAGTTTAATTTTGATTGAGTGTCCCTTTATGTTGATTTCTTTTTTAAATCCCCTCCTCTGTCTATCCTGCTCTGCGTAAAACAATGGCTAAAAAGTTTTTCAGTGGCATATTCAGGGCAGCTGGTACCTCTAGCACTATATGAGGTTTATAGAGCCGGCCCCCTAGCTTCCCTCTAGGACCCCCTATCTGGGCGACTCAACTGATCCAATAGAAAGAGAGTCAGCGTGTTCTCAGGTGACCTTCTGATTACAGAATATATCATTAGAAATGAGGTCACAGCATTTAAATAGGTTTTTTTTCCTTTTAGCTGTAAAGAGAATATCAGTAATCACCATCACCTGGCAGCAATTTTATTTAGTTGATGTGTTGGGATCAGGGATACTTGTTTTTCTGAGCTAATAAAAAACTTTAAGCACTGAAGTTACTGGAAAAATGAGTGAGTGTAAAAGCAAATGACATGTAAAAACCAACATAGTATTACTTATTAAAGGACAATGTAGTTAGCGCATGTCATTTTAGTGCTACTGACCCTTCAAGTCTATGTGTTTAACAAGAGCAAAGGGATTAAACACATACAGCTAGATTACGAGTCTTGTCGGTATAGCTTTACCGCAAGCCTTTTAGCCTGTAACGCAACATTAGTCCCACACTCGTAAAAATTACGTTTTTTCATGGGACTTCCATAGCGCTGCCATTACAAGTTTTGCGGTGACGCTAAAAAACTAGCGTTACACCCTAAAACGACAAGATCCGTAACGCCATCTGAAAGCAGTAGTTATGAGTTTTACCCATAAACTACCTATTAACCTCTAAACCGAGGCCCTCCTGCATCGCAAATACTATAATAAACTTATTAACCCCTAATCTGCCGCTCCCGACATCACCAACACTAATACAATTTATTAACCCCTATTCCGCCGCTCCCCGACATTGTCACTACTATAATAAACTTATTAACCCCTAAACCGCCACCCTCCCACATCGCAAACACTATTTAAATATTATTAACCCCTAATCTGGCATCCGCTCCACGATACTAAAGTTATTAAGCCCTATACCGCCACCACTATAATAAACCTATTAACCCCTAAACCGCAAGCCCCCCACAACAAAATATACTAAAGTAAGCTATTAACCCCTAAACCGAAAGCCTCCACATCGCAATAAACTAAATTCAAATAGAAACCCCTAAACCTAACGTCCCCCTAAATTTATATTAAAATTACAATTTCCCTAATTTTAAATAAATTAAAACTTTTTAAGATAAACATTTCTAAATCAGAACTATTCCCAGTTGGACTAAGTGCAACTGAGCTTAAAACGATTCAATCACTCACACACTTTCGCATCCAGTCCAACTCCATAAAATACCTTGGGATCCACATATCCCCACACACTCAGGTAACATTGGATTCTAATTACAAAGCTACAACCGATGCGATATAAGCCCTTATGAGATCATGGAGTAGCAAGCCAATTTCGTGGCTGGGGAGGATCAATTTGGTTAAAATGATTCTTCTCCCTAAGATATTATACTTATTCCAAACCCTACCAATCCCAATTCCTAAACCACTAATCCACAAGCTCCAAAAGTTCCTCATATCCTATATATGGCAACACAAAAGACCTAGAATAGCTACTGCCACACTTTACCGCCCCAAGGAACTAGGTGTAAACACTCAATCCATAAAGAATGGATTCTCCTAGAACATTCATTATCCTACACTCCCCACCTCGGCAGCAAATGCTGGCTACACCCTAGCAAAAGGAATTTGCCAACAAGCCTCCCAACAATCACCAGAGAAACCTTTAAACTTTGGGACATATCTATCAGACAATGCAACCACATCTCCACAATACCTTCCCCGCTGACACCCCTTTGCGAAAATCTAGACTTCCCCTTTCAATCACCAAGCCGAACGACCCAAACACCACATATCCCTAATTCTCTCCTCTGCCTTACAATCATTCATGACTGAAAAATAAAACCTCTAACTGAAATTACTCCTATTCTGGCAAATGCACATTTAAACTGGTTTTGACATCAATAACTTGTGGATTTCCTCTCTGAACACCCTAAAAAAATGCAACGTGTACACTTCCTGACCAGCTTTGAAAGCAGCTGCATGCTTGACACACTCAATAGCGGATTTTCCTATCTTTTTCATATCAAATTCTCATGCAACCTTACAGTACGTCCCATCCTTCATTCACACAGAGAGAAATTGGCACCACTCTAACCCAAAAGGAATGGCTAAATATTTTCTCCCATATGACAAAATCCTTGTCATCCATCTATGTAATGGAAATTAACGTTAAACTATTATATGGATGGTACTACACCCCATACCGACTACACACTATCCTCCCCACGCTCTCACCGGAATGCTGGAGGGGCTGTAAAGCAATTGGTACCCCCACACACATTTGGTGGACTTGCCCAACCGCACAGATATATTGGGAAACTATCAAAATTGAGTTCGAGAAGATCTTATCTTCAACCCTTGAGCTTAATATATGGTTTTTCCTCTTTAACAAATTTACCCGAGTAAAATGTAAATTACGCCTAGCTTTGTTGACCATCATGAAAAATTCAGCAAAAAGACTAATTCCTAGAAATTCTCCCATCTATCCAAGTCTGGAGGGAAACAACTTCTCAATCCCTCCAATTGGAGAAATATCATTATACTCGCAACAAGCAAATAGACGATTACCACTCTATCTGCTTCCTATGGGAAGAATGCCTTAACTCAACACCTTCTGCACCCACAACCAGTGCCCTTTACTCTCTCCCAAACCCAAAGCCGCCGACCTCATCCCACCAAAAGACTGAAGCCACACCTCATTTCCCCAAACCGGTCAGAAGTTTACCTTCGTAGCCCAACAAATAAAACTACACATGCTTTTCTGTGCAGGAACAACTACTTTTTGTTTTACGTTATGTTTTCTCCACTCATTCATACATCTTATGCATTATAAAGCTTTACGTACAGTGATCTAATGACCCATAACCAAGCTTTCGGCTAGATTACGAGTTGTGCGTTAGGGTTAAAAAGCAGCATTAAGAGGTCCCAATGCTGCTTTTTAATGCCCGCTGGTATTACGAGTCTTGCAGGTACAGGTGTACCACTCACTTACGTCAATTGCATATCCTATATTTTCAATGGGACTTGCATAGCGCCGGTATTACGAGTCTTCCAAAAAGTGAACGGTACACCCTCTCCTGTCAAGACTGGTTCCGCATTTTAAAGTCAGTAGTTAAGAGTTTTATGGTCTAGCGCCGTAGTATAAAACTCTTAACTAAAGTGCTAAAAAGTACACAAACACCCATAAACTACCTATTAACTCCTAAACCGAGGCCGCCCCCCCACATCGCAAACACTATAATAAATATTTTAACCCCTCTGCCGAACCGGTCCTCGCCGCCACTATAATAAATATATTAACCCCTAAACCGCCGCACTCCCGCCTCGCAAACATTAGTTACATTTTATTAACCCCTAATCTGCCTCCCTAACATCGCAGCCACCTACCTACATTTATTAACCCCTATATCTGCCCTAATTTAAAACTAAATACTTACCTATAAAATAAACCCTAAGCTAGCTACAATATAACTAATAGTTACATTGGCCTCTATTTATCAAAGGTCTTGCGGACCTGATCCGACAGTGCGGATCAGGTCCACAAGACCTCGCTAAATGCGGCAAGTAATACACTCTCTACATTTAACATTGCACCAGCAGCTCACAAGAGCTGCTGGTGCAATGCCGCCCCCTGCTGACTCAGGGAGGTGTCAATCAACCCGATCGTCATTCAAGATGGCGTCCCTTCAATTCCAATTGGCTGATAGAATTCTATCAGCCAATAGGAATTAAGGTACAAAAAATCCTATTGGCTGATTAGAACAGCAAATAGGATTGAGCTCGAATTCTATTGGCATTCTATTGGCTGTTCCAATCAGCCAATAGATTGCCGATCGTAACTAAAGGACTTTTGTTGCATTCGTTTATTTCCCTATAGCGCGCATAACTAGTAATCTAGCTGATAGTTAAAGTACCACTCAAGAGTTGCAGAAAACTACTGGTTGTGAGCCGGTAATGTAATCAGCACGGCAGTTGCACAATGCCACCAGTCACCAGCCGTGCCTGCTCAGGACTAGCAGTTCTCTGTGGCTCCCTAGTGAGACTTTAACCCCTGCATAGACTTGCATGGTGAGTGGTGCTAAAATTAGTACATTTTGTACTACAATGTCACTTTAACAGAAATCTAAATATATTTAGATTAGTTCTGCTACGCCAGGATGTGCAGTGGTAAGAATACAAATAAATACATACATACATATATATGTATGTATACATACTCATAGATATATATACATATATATACATACTCATACATACACATATATGTATACTCATACATACATAAACATACTCATACAAACACATACATATTCATTCATATATACATACATACTCCTACATACACATATATACTCATACATACATATATACTTATATATACACATACATACTCATAAATACACCTACATAATCATACATACATACATACATACATATACATACTCATAGATACATATACATATATACTCATATATACACATACATATATATATATACATACTCATAGATGCACATACATATATATACCTACTCATACATTCATACACATATATACACTTACATATACACATACTCATACATACATACTCATATATACATATACATAAATACTCATAAATTATGGGTGTTAGTGTACTTTTTAGCACTTTAGTTATGAGTTTTATGCTACAGCGTTGTAGTGTAAAACTCATAACTACTGACTTTAAAATGCGTTACGAATCTTGGCGGTAGAGGCTGTAATGCTAACTTTTTGGCCTCCCAGGACAAACTCGTAATACCGGCGCTATGGAAGTCCCATAGAAAAAAGCCTTTACGAAATTTACGTAAGTAGGTTTGCGGTAAGGCCAAAAAACTGTTTGCGGTACACCTATACCTGCAAGACTCGTAATAGCAGCGGGCATAAAAAAGCAGTGTTAGGACCTGATAACGCTGCTTTTTTACCTTAACGCACAACTCGTAATCTAGCTGATATTGATATAATATTGATGTACCATTTACAATTGTAAATACTGACTGTCGAGTATATATCATTAGGGTATTTCAGTTTAAATCTAGGCGCACATTTTGCACCAGTATTATAGTTATACTCCTAGTCAGACGATATATATTGTTGTCATGTTACACAATTATATAAAGGCGCACATTTTGCACTGTTAGTTAGTAGCACTTCTCCCTGCTCCCTGCTCGTCGGGCAAAACAGAGTACGAGAGGCGAGTACCACAAGGGGGAAGCTCAGCTCTGCCCCTCCCACGTTGCTAATTTTGCATAATCCCTCTCTCATTCAGTCTAGCCCCCCCTGTTTGTTCACACTGCGCCACATTCATCATCACACCACTTTCATCATCAGAAAAATCTTGAATCTGATCACTAAAATGTACTACTTTATTTCACTGAGGAGAAGGCTTCCTTTTACTCCTTGCTGGGGCAACTTCCCTATCTAAACTGTGAAACTGTGGCACGGGCCCATGCTTAACTGCAGATCTAGTCAATATTCTATTTCCAGATGCGCAGGCGCTAGTTTGCCCTACAACATCTTTATTGTGTCTCATAATACCTTTAGATGTGCCCTCTCCAGCCCCCACATTCAAACCATCAACATCATCTACCATCCGTTTGGGCCCAAGCTCCAAATTATTCATGCATACAGACCCCCGGGGGTTATGCAATGCCCCAAGGCCTGTACCGCAACCTGTTTGCCCCTTAGAGGTTGACCACGCCCCTGCACATTTATTGATACTCGCACTGCGTGAACAGCATGCCTGAGGCCTATCCCTTTAAACCCCCCCTTGGTCCTCAAATGATCCCAGGCCTACTTGCTCAATATCTTTTTGAAGCGAACCTACTGCCTCCTGGGCCCCCCTCGCTCCCTGCAGCCTAACCCCTGGAGCTGATGTTCCCCCCTGTGGCACTCCCCTCTTACTTGTATGACCACAAAGGTAAATCTATGCGCTCCTCTTCGTGGTCGGGCATTGAATGGCGGTTCCAGAAGTGATATCAGCAGAAATACCCAGACCGGAAGAGATGCCGGAAGAAGCAGACGCACCTACCGGACCTCGTGGGACCACTGACGAGTGACCGGACAGTAATGGGGACACCACCGGAGTACCTAACAAGACGGATGGCAGGGTTTGTAGGAGGGACACCGCCGCTGACACGGATTCACCCGGAAAGGGCCGCTGAACCACCGATATTACTAGTAGCTACTAAGCGGTTAACTTGTGCATGTTGTGAGAGGGACCTGCGACTGCCGCAATTATGGATGCCTCTGTATCGCCACCCCTCTTCCTGGGCCATCCGGAACCCCCATCTTCCTATCTAGGTCAGGATCCACAGCCTCTAACATGGCATAATCAGAGATCTCCGTCACTTGGAGAATTACCACCCACACCAGACCCCATTGGGAAAGGGGCAAGGCATAGGTTAAGTAACGTGGCATGACCCACTGTATTAGGCGAAGGCGCAATCCAGTCCTCGGCATCACTCTCATCAATCACTTCTCTTTCTGCAGATTTCTCCGGGGACTCCATGAATTTTCTTGGAGGAACAGAGACTCTCTTGGAACGCTTCATGTGAAAACTTTAAAGAAACAAGCAGAAATAGGATTTGTACTTCCTGTACAGGTCTTAAAAAGGTAAGCCAAACCCCTCCTCTCTAACTGCAACATTTGTTTCACACACACACACACACACACAAGAACACTCCATCCTGGCCCTAACGCTTATGTGCATTCCAGGCAATTTGCCTTACATTTCCTTAAACAGCATTTGCCAGTAATCGATATTTACCAAGCTTACATTTAACTGCAACTGTGGGTGCCTATGTGCGCCTGAGTTTATAAAAATATATTACCTTGGTGACTTTCATTCATAAACTAACATTAGTTTCACAACGAGAATTTTACTTGCCTATATACTCTCAGACCAATAACAATCGGATTAAATAGTTGAGACTTCCGGACCTACTCAGTATTACTGAACGGATAGTATACTGTGTTTTATTAAGATTGTTCGTTCTTTTAGATTTGAAAGTGGCAATATGATAAATACCAATAAGCTGACAACTATCAATGTATGATCCATCCTGGATACTAGCATCCGGACGTAGCTCACGTATTTATTTATAGCATTGTATGTGAATCAACTTACACTGCAACATGGACTATTAGGGTGATTACATAAGGGGAAATTGTCTCCTACTAAACTACTTTAGTTGTTCTATCACCAAAAAATTAATCTGTGAATGCATATATCATTAATTTATTGGAACACATTTATTAGTTTCTTTTTTCACATTGATTCTGCCAAGTTAGCCTGATTAGGCAGACACGAGCTTCTTGGTTCAATACAGTTGTGAAACATAGACTATCGGGGAACCCATTGAGATATCATATAACTGAAAATAATCCAGCCCCTTTCATACTAGCACTAACTATTTCCAACACGGTTACCATAGTTAGGCAATACTGCATCCCTTTGCCCACATTGGTGTTGTGAGTGCTAACAAGTACACACTTTATTTCCCTGTGTACAGCACCTCTTTCCTTGTAATCGCAAAAGCAATTAATTGTGCTTACGACTTTACTGAAGTGATAAACTAGTCTTAGGAAACAACACTGGTAGTGCCGTCGGTTAATTTCCTTTCTGATATACATACACATGTATATACATATACATAGACATATACATACACATACATACATATACATACACATATATACACACACATACATATACATATATACACACACATACATATACATACACATATATACACATACATATATTCACATACATACACACACATACATATACATACACATATATGCACATACATACATACACACACATACATATGCATACACATATATGCACATACATACATACACACACATACATATAAATACACATATATTCACACACATACACACACATACATATACATACACATATATTCACACCAGTGACGTGCAGTGACGTCAGAGGCTGGTGAGGCAGTGGCTTGGATACGCCTTCATTCTTTAGATATCCTTTGTTGAAGAAATAGCAATGCACATGGGTGAGCCAATCACATGAGGTATCTATGTGCAGCCACCAATCAGCAGCTACTGAGCATATTTAGATATGGTTTTCAACAAAGGATATCAAAAGAATGAAGACAATTAGATGTAAATTGGAAAGTTATTTAAATTGCATGTTCTTTCTAAATCATGAAAGAAAACATATGGGTTTCATGTCCCTTTAAATGGTTTCTTGGAAAACTGGTCAACTTAGTAAACATCTGATTTTAGTCTAAAGGATTATAACAGAAACACTTGCCAGATAACAAAATGCTTGCTCTGATTATGAGATCTAGAAATCCATGGCCATTAAAATATGTTTAAAACATACTTTTTACTTTAATGCTGCAAATTATGATTATAGATTCTTTCATTATTCAGTAAATATAAAAATGTCTTGATCCAGTGGCGGCTGGTGAAATTTAAAGATGGTGGGGCGCTTGACCCCACCCCTTTAAATAAAGCCACACCATCAGATGGCACTACCAATTCATTAATTAAATAAATAAAAGGTAGACAGAAACACATACACAGAGGGTTAGAGAGAGAAAGAGAGAGCAAGAGAGAGAAAGAGAAAGACACACAGAGGGTTAGAGAGAGAGAGAAAGAGAGAGAGAGAGAGAGAGACACACACACGCAGAGGGTTAGAGAGAGAGAGAGAGAGACACACACAGAGGGTTAGAGAGAGAGAAAAAGAGAGAGAGAGACACACACAGAGGGTTAGAGAGAGGGAGAAAGAGAGAGAGACACACAGAGGGTTAGAGAGAGAGAGAAAGAGAGAGAGAGAGACACACACACACAGAGGGTTAGAGAGAGAGAGAAAGAGAGAGAGACACACAATCACACACAGAGGGTTAGAGAAAGAGAGAGAGACACAATCAAACACAGAGGGTTAGAGAGACACATAAGGGATGAGAGAGTCAGAAGGGGAGGGAGAGAGACAGAGAGACCATGGGGAGAACAACACATAAGGAGAGAGATGGATAGATAGATAGATATAGATATATAGATAGATAGATAGATAGATAGATAGATAGATAGATAGATAGATAGATAGATAGATAGAGAGAGAGACACACACACAAGGGGGGAGGGAGAGAGACCACTGCATTTTTAAGTAATAAAACAGCAGAGCTACAGAGAGTTCAGAAAGTGAAGGCAAGCTGTTAAGTTAGTGGGTGTAAAGGTTGAGGAAACAAAATACAAAAACGATCCTTCAACTGCTGTTAACGAGAAAAAAAAAAAACACTAAACCACATTCATTAAATTATAATTTTCACTAACAGAATCCCTTTCAATGAAATCTAAGGTTGTAGAACTTACTTCAAAGATGTGTCTTAAACACTGCTCTGCCTCTGTCTGTATTAAGGAAGTGACAGTGGCACATTCCACTGCACTTAGAGGGGAAGTACAGAACTCTCTTTTTCACTTTAGCAAAAGCTGGCAGCTTCACAGCACAGTAACAAAATAAATGAAAGTAGTTTTTTTCCGTTTTTGTTTTGTTTTATATGATTTAACATCCATCCCCAACCCTAAGTTCCACTGACTAATGCCTCTCACTAGATTGGTTCAGCCCAAATAGGACTGCCTTAAATAAGCAATTATGGGACATGTAATGAGCTTAACCACTTTAATCCAGTAGGTGGCGCAGCATGTTGTGTAATGGTGGGCAGACCTGCTTGTGCCTCTCCATTGCACAACATGTATCTGAAAAAAAAAAAATGCTGGGGAAAAAAAAATTGCAATTTTTTTATTTTATTTTTTTAAAGCCCATAAAAAATATATATATTTTTGCCCATATGAGAGGTGAAGCACTGCCTCACCTGCCTCTAGTGACTGCACATCACTGATTCACACACATACAGACACATATATTCACACACATACACACACATATATTCACACACATACACACACACATACATATACATACACATATATACACACACATACAAACACATATATTCACACACATACACACACATACATATACATACACATATATGCACACACATACACACACATACATATACATACACATACACACACACATACATATACATACATACCTATATATCACATACTCAATATGCACTGACTGACAAACAAATAAACTGTCATTTTGATACAGTAAAGAGAATAAAATGATTTGCTGCAGGTTACAGAACAATGATGAACATGATATAGTGAGAGTTAATTAACACTGCATAAAAATGCCAGCGACACATTTAATGGCGCTGATGTAGTTTTATGTTCGTATGCAATCAGCCTCTTGTAATGTTCCCTAGACATGTACCATCTTGTGAGCAACTCCTGATGTCCTCACGCTATTATCACCCTGAATGAGTCGCTGTGCCAGTTACATTCAGACACAGATCTTCGTGGGCACTGTTTGGCGATATTTGGTTTCCAGGGGCGTTCAGCACTTAGGAAAACAAGTTTTTCACTAACTGTTAGAGTTGAATACAATGATGATATATCAGCAGTGAGAGTAATGTTGTGTAACCGGGATGATAAGGAATATAAGCAAAGGTTCTGTGGGTGTTTCTTTTTACTCATATTAAGTGAGTCAGAGAGTATAAAGATGTAACAGACAATATATATATTCCTTGTCTAGATGCTGAAATATACATAGATGTAACAGTCAAGAGGCAATAAAGGATGGAAAGGTCAGAAATGAAAAGTACATGGGTGCACTTCAATTTGAAATTGAAGTGTTTGTATACAAGTGCACAGGCCCTTACAGAATATGTAGATATGCTGCAGAAAAACAGTGATATCTTTTACTAAAAGCATTTTTGCTAATGGATGTATATTGCAAACATGCTTCTATTGCACATTGAAATGCACCTGTGCACATTTCCCTTTTTACCTTTGTATCCCTTTAACCCCCAAAATTCTCATAAAACGTGTTTCTTTCAAAGGGACACTAAATACCTTGTAATTATTAGACATTGCTGTCGTCTTGCTATAAACATTTATAAAACAAATTAACATCTTATTTGCTGACATTGTTCTGCGTTAGCCAAATACAACCACTACTGGCGGTGTCTGGAGGAGCCAATCAGAGCTTGTATCTGCAGACAACAAGGCTAGCCACAGTCATTATGTTAGTAAAAAGTGCATTGTTTTGCAGGAAACAGCTGGTAAAGCAGCCAGGAGCAGCATGTGCACGACATACCAATCACCAGCTGTACTTGCAGCTCACAAGTGGTTCTTTACAATGTGTTTAACTCACACATAGTTATCTGGGGTCAGTAATGTAATCTGACATGAGCTAACAAATTATATTGTAATACAATGTCCCATTAAACGTTCTCTGTTTTATCTAAAGAAAAAATTCAATATGGGATTGAAAACCCAAAATATTTTTTTTTCATGATTCAGAGAGAGAAAATATTGTTTTAAAAAATCTCAAATTTACTTCTATTATCAAATTTACTTCATTCTCATGGTATATTTTTGTTGAAGAGAATACTTAGGTGTGTAGCGTGCATGTGTGTGGAACACAGTGGGCGAGATTACAAATGCGGCGTCGCCCGCAAAAGCTGGCGTTGGCTGTTTTTGTGGGATATTGCTATCACATATATGGCGCCGCATATAAATCCTGCACGTATATTTCACCCGTCGACAATTTTTTTTATTTCCATAAACTAACATAGAACCGGCGTCGCAAGTCAGCATCACATATTCAGCGCAAGTACTTACGCTGTGAAAATGGAGACATTTTTCTCCATATTCCCCTCGCCACACATAGGCAGGCGCAGCAAGCTTTGCGCTGAATATATAAGTACCATAACTGCCTAGAAGTTTTAACAAACACCTAAAACATGTGCAATATCTACCGGTCAACCGCCATCACCCCACCGCAATATCTAAAAAAAAATGTATTAACCCCTAATCCGACAACCCCCACATCGCAAAGTACAGCCAATAGGATGAGAGCTACTGAAATCCTATTGGTTGATTTAAACAGCCAATAGGATTTCAATAGCTCTCAACCTATTGGCTGATTTGAAAATTTCAGCCAATAAGAATGCAAGGTACCTCAATATAAAATGGGTACCTTGCAGTGGGAACTTCCGGGTAGTGGCCATGATAAGAAGCATTACAGTTTGCTGCTTCAACTTTACAAGATTATCTGCATAATATCTCCTTGCCAGTGACCCATCCGTGAAAGAAAACAACAGGTTGTATTCACCATTAAATTATTTATCGAAAAAGCCCAATATTGCCACTGATGATACTGATATTACTGCTATGGTGCTGCAACTAAGAGTAATCCCCAGGTAAGAAAAAATAACTTCCTAAATATGTTTTCCCAATTTTGAAACTGAATGTCTGCAAAAGGAAATATACATAAACCTAACTCATGGCAAATATAAGTACAATACATATATTTAGAACTTTATAATAATACATAAAGTGCCAAACCATAGCTGAGAGTGTCTTAAATAATGAAAACAAACTTACCGAAAGACACCCATCCACATATAGCAGATAGCCAAACCAGTTATCAGTGGAGGTAATGGAATATGAGAGTATATTGTCGATCTGAAAAGGGAGGTAGGAGATGAATCTCTACGACCGATAACAGAGAGCCTATGAAAAGATTTCCCGCAAGGAAAACCATAGAATTCAATAGGTGATACTCCCTTCACATCCCTCTGACATTCACTGTACTCTGGGTATGGGCTTAGTACATATAAGATTTAAAATATCTCAACTTTATTAGTTTTATTAAAAAGTGTAACACACAGTAAAAACAGTTGCAGTAAGTACAGTGGTATTCCAAACTTGTGTAGTAGAAATGGTGGAGATTTGCAAATACTTGTCCTGGATTAATATCACCGACCCATAGATAGTAACTCCAACATATAAGGGGTTAAAGGCTAATGTCTTGGCACTTGGCAAGTGAGTGAGCTTATCTATTGTGTGCCTCTCAGAGTATTATATTGGAGCGCTGACACCAAGTAATCACGGGTATCAGATAGATAGTACCATCTGAATTATATCTCTAAAGGTATAAACACTTATTGGGAGGAATGACAGGATGGATGGGTGTCCGGTGTTTTTTATTTTGCACTAGTTCAGTGGTATTCATAACCATACTATTAAATAATGGGGCAAGTGGAATCTCTTTAGGAGATTTGTTGTTCAGGCTTATCCGATACTGGCTGATATAAGCCATCTCTGTAGTATATGCTTCGATCTCTAGCATACATTCATATTGCCTCACAGCAAGCTTAAAGGGTCAGTGAACCTAGTAAATAATGTTATATAATTCTGCACATAGTGCAGAATTATATAGCATTATCTTAGCCAAACTTTATGCAACCAGACCTGCTCAGTAGAGCAAGAGCGGCGGTCTGAAAAACCCTCTTTTTTAATCAAATTTCACCGGCAATATTATGTTGCATAAAGTTTGGCTAAGATAATGTTATATAATTCTGAAAACAATATAAGAAGACAGATGCGCCACATGGCCCAATATTGTTTGGTACAAAGATCTAATTGTATATGTGTCAGATACACTCACATGCGATAGAGCACCTCTATTGGTGCAAATGGAGCAGTCTGGGATCAGTAGCAGTCACCCAGAAGACCGGCCTCCTGAAGTTGTTAGGAGATCTGTGAAAAGTGGTAAAAAACACACACAGGGTGCCTATATGGCCTAGTACTGTTTGAACCAAATTGAATGGTAATAAGTGTTAAAATGCACTCACATTTGTAGAAGCATCTCCTTTGATGCTATTGGTGCAGGCTGGGATCAATATAGTCACCCAACAGACTTAATTCCACAGATAATCAGGAAATTCCAGGAATCAGCGAAGATAATTGGTGACCCAATAAAATGTTCCCAAAAGATATCGAATATTGAGTCAGCAAGTGATAAAATTAATAAGCTTACTTTATTAAAAATATTAAAACTATTAGCAACGCGTTTCTCAGCCACCAGTGGCTGTTTCATCAGGCTTAATAAAAATGAATAACATACACTTGCTATATAAGCCCTACAAACAAATTAAGATAATTAGCAGCTCCTGGTATGGGAGTTGCCAAAATTAACAATAAAGGTAAGTGGTGACCAATCAAACAGGATCACATATAGTGATATCAGCATGTAAATAATACAATAATAATGTGGACCATATGACAGATAACAATACAATACACAACATTCACAGGTAAAAATTCAACAGTCATATATATCAGCAATATGTGAGTCACTAGTACCTATTCAGTAAAGTGAAATACAATACATTGATTAACATCAACATAATAGAAGGAGGAGGTTGGAGCCGGGTATATCTGTTCTTGATGTATGGTTTAAGTAGTGAGATGTGGAAGACTGGATGTATGCGTAGGGTTTTTGGCAAGGCCACTTTGTAGGCAACAGGAGACAGTCTTTTCAGGACCTTGTAAGGACCGATAAACCTAGGCCCCAATTTGTGACAGGGTTGACGTAGACGAATGTGTCGAGTGGAGATCCAAACACGTTCACCCACTGGAATGGCACGTACAGAAGCCCTATGACGATCAGCAAACTTCTTATGTCTAGAGACAGCTGAACGTAGCTGAGAGCGAATACGTTGCCAATGTGTGGTGAGTTCTGTGATGTGTCGGTCTGCGGCAGGGACACCTGTGGACTGAGCTGAAAGAGGGAAGACACAAGGTTGATACCCTGCTGCGGCTTGAAATAAAGAACATCAAAGGGAAGAGTGCCAATGTGTGTTTTGCCAGCTCAGCTAGTGGTAGCAATTCAGACCAGTTGGTATGGCGAGCGTTGACAAAGGCTCTAAGGTAGGCTTCAAGATCCTGGTTTGTTCTCTGAGTTAGTCCATTGGTCTGAGGATGGTAGCCAGATGACAAGGAAACAGTGGTCCCAATCAACTTTACAAAAGACTCTCCAGAAGGCAGAGATGAACTGTGGACCTCTGTCGGAAACAATAATCACAGGAATGCCATGAAGTCGCACCACATGCAAGAGAAAAAGGGATGACAATTCCTGAGCAGAAGGTAGTTTGGTTAAGGGTACGAAGTGAGCCAGTCTGGAAAAGCGGTCCACTACAACCCAGATAACTGTATGGTGGATGGAAGAAGGAAGGTCCACAATGAAGCCCATTGTAATGTGTGTCCAGGGTCGTTTGGGAATGGACAATGGTTGGAGCAAGCCAGGAGGCAAGGATCGGGGAGTCTTGTTGGCCACACAAATTGTGCAGGCTTTTACATAATCTTGAGCGTCAGATTTCATAGTAGGCCACCATACATGTTGGGAAAGACGCTTGAAAGTCTTTGTCGAACCAGGATGTCCTGAGAGTTTGCTATCATGAGCCCAGGCTAGCACAGGAATGCGTAGGTTCAGAGGTACAAAGAGGATTTCAGAGGCCATGGGGGCACCAGGAGGTTTACTAGACTGAGCTCGTTGCAATCTTTGCAGAAGGGAGGTATTGAGTTGAGCAACCACACAGGAGGGGGGTATAATGTGTTTGATAGGAGCTTCTGAGGAATCATTTGAATGAGGGAACTGATGGGAAAGGGCATCCACCTTCTTGTTCTTGGTCCCAGGAAGATAAGAGGCTACAAAGTTAAAACGGGAAAAGAATAAGGCCCACCTGGCCTGTCAAGGATTGAGTCGATGAGCAGTCTCTAGGTAAGTCAGATTCTTGTGGTCGGTGAGAATCTGAATAGGATTGGCGGTGCCCTCTAACCAGTGACACCATTCAGTCAAGGCCATCTTAATGGCTAAGAGTTCACGATTACCCTCATCGTAGTTCCTTTCAGCGGGAGTAAAGCGTTTAGAAAAAAAAGGCTACAGGGTGTGACATGGAAGTCAAGGGGTCCTTCTGGGTAAGAACTGCTCCAGCCCCTATCTCGGAGGCATCAACCTCTAAAGTGAACTGTAGGTCAGGGTCAGGATGGCGAAGCACAGGAGCTGAACAAAAAGCCTTTTTCAGACAAGAGAAGGCGTTTATGGCCTCAGGAGGCCAATGTTTACAGTCTTTGTTCCATTTTGTTAATTCAGTGAGAGGAGCTACTGTTTGGGAAAAGTTCCTTATGAACTTGCGGTAATAATTGGAGAATCCCAAGAACCTCTGAAATTCCTTTAAAGAGGTAGGTTGTGGTCACTCCAATACTGCTGTGATTTTAGCAGTATCCATGGCAAAACCCTCCTTCAAGATGACATAACCAAGGAATTGGATTTGCTCTTGATCAAACTCACAATTTTCTAGCTTGGCTAACAAGAAATTCTCTCTGAGACGAGGAAGCACCTGTCTTACGTGCCTATGGTGCTCCTCTAAAGTGGAAGAGAAAACAAGGATATCATCCAGATAAATGATGACAGTGCGGTTGAGGAGGTCACGGAAGACATCGTTGACAAATGCCTGGAATACTGCAAGGGCGTTACACAGCCCAAAGGGCATTACTAGGTATTCGTAATGCCCTGATCTTGTGTTAAAGGCGGTCTTCCATTCGTGGCCTGGAAAGATGCGAATCAGATTGTATGCCCCACGTAAGTCCAATTTGGTGAAAAAGCGATCATCCTGGAGTGAGTCATACAGTTTGGTGATCAATGGTATAGGATAGCGATTCTTGATGGTTATGTTGTTCAAAGCCCTGTAGTCAATGCATGGTCTGAGCCTACCATCCTTCTTACTGACAAAAAAGAAGCCAGCCCCAGCAGGAGAGGAGGAAGGGCGAATGAACCCTTTAGCTAGGCTCTCCTGGATGTACTCCTCCATGGATTTGGTTTCAGCCTTGGAGAGAGGATAAGTCCTCCCTTTAGGAAGTGAGGCTCCGGGAAAGAGGTCGATCTTGCAGTCATAAGGACGGTGGGGTGGCAGCACGTTGGCTGCTTTTTTCTCGAAGACGTCCGCAAAGTCTGTGTATACTGAAGGAAGGTTTGAAGGAGTCTGTATACTGGCTATGGAAATACGGGGCAGAGGAGTGACTTTAGCAAGGCAGGAGTGGAAACAGGAGGTACCCCAGGAGGCCAGTTGTCCCTCAGCCCAGTCAAACTGTGGATTGTGTAACCTAAGCCAAGGAAGACCAAGGATGACAGGCTGTGCTGGGGAATGGATGACCTCAAATTGCAGCTGTTCAGAGTGGAGGACTCCCACAGTCAGGGTCAGGGGTTCTGACTCAAAATGGATCACGCCTGAACCAAGGGGGGTGCCATCGAGGGTGGATATTTTGAGACAATGTCTTTTCTGCAGAAGAGGCAAACCAGCTTGAATCATAAAACGGTGATCCAGGAAGTTTCCAGTTGCCCCTGAATGAAAGCTTGAGTGTGGATAGTATTCTGAAGGAAGGTAAGGGTAACGGTTACCATGATTCGAGAGGAGTGAGGGGGTTTTGTTGAGACCATGCTTAGAGGTACCCCAGCATTATCCCCTAAGCATTGGCTTTTCCTGGCCGAATGTCACAGTCCTTCAGTTGGTGGGTGTTAGATCCACAATAAAAACATAGTCTCAGTCTCCTTCTTCTCTGTCTTTCAGACTCTGACGGTTTGAAGGAGGAGAGATCCATGGGTTCCTCTACTGAGGTAACAGGAGTAGCTGAAGGGGTAGCAGTTGCTGCCAAAACTGGGCGAACAGGAGGTCGGGAGGGAAGGACCCTCTTAGTTCTATCTCTCTCAGCTTGCCTTTCCAGAAAGCGAAAGTCCAGATTGATACAAAGCGCTATAAAATCGTCCAAAGAAGAAGGACTATCACGATAGTTGAGTTCATCTTTGATGCGTTCATGGAGACCCCGCCTAAAGGCTGCCTTGAGAGTACTGCCATCCCAAGTGGTTTCCAGTGCCAACGTGCGGAACTCAATGGCAAACTGTGCCACAGTTTTACTGCCTTGGCGGAGATCCAGGAGCGAATATTCTGCAGCAGAGGTACGGCCAGAAGTCCCAAACACAGAGGACAAAGCAGAAAAGAACTCATCAGCATCATGTAGGAGTGCAGTGCTCTGTTCCAGAAGGGGAGAGACCCAGGCTAGAGCTTTATCCTTTAGCAAGGAAATGACAAAGGTGACCCTTGACTGATGAGACTGGAAGGTGTGAGGATCATTGCAGAAATGCAGCCTGCATTGGTTTAGAAAGCCCCTGCAGTGAGTGGTACCGTCATACTTGTCAGGCAAGGGTATCCGGGGTATGCTTCCAGAAGTGGAGGAAAAAGCCACAGCACTGGGAGCAGGGGCTGGTGGTGTAGCAACAGGAGCAGCATCCCTTGCTGCAACTAGTAGGGAGAGTTGAGCAGTAATAACCTCTAACTTGGAATCCATATTCTGTACTGTGTGGTATTGGTTCCCAACATCTGTCCCTGGAGATAAACAGCTCGTGCCACCTCATCTGGCTGCATGGCCCAAGTATAATGAAATGCTCGTGGGATACTCCTCTATCAGACCGAACTCGGCCAGTAGTCTTGTTATCCCGGCGTCGAACCGGAATGATAGGGAATATCCCAGAGCAGAGAAAGATAAAGAGATGAGGAGAGTTGCACTCACCACAGGCAGGAAAGTCCCCAGCGGTAACAGGAGCAGTCCAAAGATAAACCACTTGAAAAGTCAGGCAGGCAGGGTTTGGCAACAGCAAAGCAGTCCACGGGCACACCACTAGAATGGTCAGGCAGGCAGGGTTTGGCAACAGTAAAGCAGTCCAAGGGCACACCACTAGAATGGTCAGGCAGGCAGGGTTTGGCAACAGTAAAGCAATCCAGCAGTTTAAGGGTTAAGGAAGGTAGAGTAGTCAGGCAGGCAGGGTCAGCAACAGCAAACAATCCAGCAGTTTAAGGATTAAGGCAGGTAGAGTAGTCAGGCAGGCAGGTTCAGCAACAGCAAACAATCCAGCAGTTCAAGGGTTAAGGCAGGTAGAGTAGTCAGGCAGGCAGGTTCAGTAACGATAAGAGGCACAGGAGAGAACGATCTGTCACACCCAGGAGCACACAAGGCAACACCTATACTTGGGCAGTGACAGATCGTTCTCTCGGATTCAAATAGGCGCAGATTCGCGCCTCAGAGGTCCGCCCGGCATATGGAGCATGTGGCGATGATGTCAGTGCTGCACGCATCCAGAGCCGACACTGCCCCTGACAACAAGCAGAGAAGGAGACGCTGCGCCCCTAGAAACGGCTAGAGCGGTGCGGTGTGACACTAACACTACACTATAATTAAATACATTAACTAAATTAACAACAATTAAATAAATTAAATTAGCTAAAGTACAAAAAAAAACCCCACTAAATTACAGAAAATAATAATCAAATTACAAGATATTTAAAGTAATTACACCTAATCTAAAAAACCTAGCCTAAACTAAACTATCAATAGCCCTTAAAATGGCCTTTTGCGGGGCATTGCCCCAAAGTAATCAGCTCTTTTACCTGTAAAACAAAATAC
Source organism: Bombina bombina (assembly GCF_027579735.1). Lineage (NCBI taxonomy): Eukaryota > Metazoa > Chordata > Amphibia > Anura > Bombinatoridae > Bombina > Bombina bombina. The sequence continues at coordinate 162,286,486 of NC_069508.1, read as the reverse complement.
AAACAACCCCCCCAACAGTAAAACCCATCACCCACACAAACAACCCCCCAAATAAAATACTATCTAAAAAAACCTAAGCTCCCCATTGCCCTGAAAAGGCAGTTAGCTCTTCTGCAAGCCCAAACCCTAACCTAAAAATAAAACCCACCCAATACACCCTTAAAAAAAAACTAAAACTAACCCCCTGAAGATCGACTTACAGTTCTGAAGACTGGACATCCATCCTCAAGGAAGCAGCAGAAGTCTTTATCAAACCGGGCCGAAGTCCTCAACAAAGCCAGGAGAAGTCTTCATCCAGACGGCATCTTCTATCTTCATCTATCCGACGCGGAGCGGGTCCTTTTTCAAGACATCCGACGCGGAGCATCCTCTTCATCCGACGACTACCCGACGAATAAAGGTTCCTTTAAGTGACATCATCCAAGATGGCGTCCCTTAGATTCCGATTGGCTAATAGAATTCTATCAGCCAATCGTAATTAAGGTAGAAAAAATCCTATTGGCTGATACAATCAGCCAATAGGATTGAAGTTCAATCCTATTGGATGATCCAATCAGCCAATAGGATAGAGCTTGCATTATATTGGCTGATTGGAAGAGCTAACTGCCCTTTTAAGGGCAATGCCCATCCAAATGCCCTTTTCAGGGCAATGGGGAGCTTAGGTTTTTTAAGATAGTATTTTATTTGGGGGGTTGTTTGTGTGGGTGGTGGGTTTTACTGTTGGGGGGGGTTGTTTGTATTTTTTTTTTTACAGGTAAAAGAGCTGATTACTTTGGGGCAATGCCCCGCAAAAGGCCCTTTTAAGGGCTATTGATAGTTTAGTTTAGGCTAGGGTTTTTTTTTATTTTGGGGGGGCTTTTTTTATTTTGATAGGGCTATTAGATTAGGTGTAATTAGTTTAAATATCTTGTAATGTGTTTATTATTTTCTGTAATTTAGTGTTTTTTTGTACTTTAGCTAATTTAATTTAATTTATTTAATTGTTGTTAATTTAGTTAATTTATTTAATTATAGTGTAGTGTTAGGTGTTATTGTAACTTTTATTTTACAGGTACTTTTGTATTTATTTTAGCTAGGTAGTTATTAAATAGTTAATAACTATTTAATAACTATTTTACCTAGTTAAAATAAATACAAACTTGCCTGTAAAATAAAAATAAACCCCAAGCTAGCTACAATGTAACTATTAGTTATATTATAGCTAGCTTAGGGTTTATTTTATAGGTAAGTATTTAGTTTTAAATAGGAATAATTTAGTTAATGATAGGAATTTTTATTTAGATTTATTGTAATTATATTTAAGTTAGGGGGTGTTAGGGTTAGACTTAGGTTTAGGGGTTAATACATTTAGTATAGTGGTGGCAATGTTAGGGACGGCAGATTAGGGGTTAATAATATTTAACTAATGCTTGCAAGGAGTGCGGCGGTTTAGGGGTTAATATGTTTATTATAGTGGCGGCGACGTCGGCGGCGGCAGATTAGGGGTTAATAAGTGTAGGTAGGTTGCGGCGACATTTGGGGCGGCAGATTAGGGGTTAATAAATATAATGTAGGTGTCGGGGATGTTGGGGGCAGCAGATTAGGGGTTCATAAATATAATGTAGGTGGCGGCGGTGTCCGGAGCGGCAGATTAGGGGTTAAAATTTTTATTTTAGTGTTTGCAATGCGGGAGGGCCTCGGTTTAGGGGTTAATAGGTAGTTTATGGGTGTTAGTGTACTTTTTAGCACTTTAGTTATGAGTTTTATGTTACGGCGTTGTACCATAAAACTCTTAACTACTGACTTTTAAATGCGTTACGGATCTTGGAAGTAGAGGGTGTACCGCTCACTTTTTCGCCTCCCAGGACAGACTCGTAATACCGGCGCTATGGAAGTCCCATAAAAAAAAAGACTTTACGAAGTTTACGTAAGTCGTTTTGTGGTAAGGCCAAAGAAGTGTGCGGTACACCTATACCTGCAAGACTCGTAATACCAGCAGGCGTAAAAAAGCAGCATTAGGACCTCTTAACGCTGCTTTTTTACCTTTAACGCACAACTCATAATCTAGCCGCATATTAGGTAGATTGTGATGTGGGGGGTTGGCGGTTTAATGGTTAATAACTGTCAGCCAGATTACGAGTTTTGTGTTATGAGTGAAAAAGCATCGTTATGGCCCATAACGATGCTTTTTCCCTACCGCTGCTATTACAAGTCTTGTCAGAATAGCTGTACCGCACACTTTTTTGGCCGTTATGCAACATCAGTACCGCACTTTTAAAAAAGTCCTTTTTCAATGGGACTCCCATAGCGCCGGTATTACGAGTTTTGTGGGGAGGCCAAAAAGTGAGTGGTACACCCTAAAATGACAAGATCCGTACCGCCATCTAAAGTCAGTAGTTATGAGTTTTATGTTACAAAGCTGTAGCATAAAACTCATAAGTAAAGTGCTACAAAGTACACTTAACACCCATAAACTACCTATTAACCCCTAAACCGAGGCCCTCCTGCATCAAAAACACTATTTAAATATAATTAACCCCTAATCTGCCGTCCGCCTACTCAGCCGCTATAATAAAGCTATTAACTCCTAAACCTAACCCTAACACCCCCTAACTTAAATATAATTAAAATAAATCTAAATAAAACCTACTATTATTACCTAAATAATTCCTATTTAAAACTAAATACTTAATTACCTGTAAAATAAACCATAAGCTAGCTACAAAATAACTAATAGTTAAATTGTAGTTAGCTTAGGTGTTATTTTTATTTCACAATTAAGTTTGTATTTATTTTAACTAGGTAGACTAGTTAGTAAAAAGTTATTAACTATTTAATAACTACCTAGTTAAAATAAATAGAAATTAAATAAATTAAATGAACAAAATACAATTATCTAAATTACAAAAAAATAAACACTAAATTACACAAAATAAAAAAAGAAATTATCAAAAATAAAAATGAATTACTCCTACTTTAATAGCCCTATCAAAATAAAGAAGCCCACCCAAAATAAAAAAAATCCTAGCCTACACTAAACTGCCAATGGCCCTTAAAAGGGCCTTTTGCAGGGCATTGCCCCAAATAAATCAGCTCTTTTTCCTGTAAAAAAAAATACAAACAAACCCCCAACAGTAAAACCCACCACCCACACAACAAAACCCCCCAAATAAAACCCTATCTAAATAAACCTAAGCTCCCCGTTGCCCTGAAAAGGTCATTTGGATGGTAATTGCCCTTAAAAGGGCAATTAGCTCTTTTACATTGCCCAAAACCCTAAGCTAAAAATAAAACCCACCCAATAAAAGCCTTAAAAAAAACTAACACTAACCCCCGACGATCCACTTACAGTTTTTGAAGACCGGACATCCATCCTCATCCAGGTGGCAGAAGTCCTCATCGAAGCCGGCAGAAGTCTTCATCCAAGCGGGCAGAAGTCCTCCTTGAAGCCGGCAGAAGTCTTCATCTAAGTGGGCAGAAGTCTTCATCCAGACGGCATCTTCTATCTTCATCCATCCGGCTCGGAGCGGGTCCATCTTCAAGACATCCGGCGCGGAGCATTCTCTTCTTCCGATAGTTGCTGAAGAATGAAGTTTCCCTTTAAATGACTTCATCCAAGATGGCGTCCCTTACTTTCCGATTGGCTGATAGAATTCTATCAGCCAATAGGAATTAAGGGGGGAAAATCCTATTGGCTGTTGCAAATTGCAATCAGCCAAAAGGATTGAGCTCACATTCTATTGGCTGATTGGAATAGCCAATAGAATGTGAGCTCAATCCTATTGGCTGATTGGATCAGCCAATAGGATGAAAGCTCAATCCTATTGACTGATTGCAACAGCCAATAGGATTTCCCCCCCCCCCCCCCCCCCTTAATTCCTATTGGCTAATAGATTATAGATTTAAAAGAGATGATATCACATCCGGAAGGCAATAATTAGCAGCATACAAACTAATTGCCCAAGACATCCTTGAAAAATAATTACAGCGAAACGTATGTCAGATCATGTGATGGACACGCACTATACGTCACAGTGACAGGGTTCACATAAAAATCGATCTTGCACTGAAACATTCAGGGGCTATATTGGCACACAATCCACGTTCATCTGACTTCACAAAGGATTGTTTCTGCCCAATCAATTGACAAAGTGATTGAAGACCTCAATAACTAATATTTGGGTGCTTTATTGTGTTTTTTTTATTATGTTTTATATGTTTAAAATAAAATGATTTATATTACCACCGATGTATCACTGTACGCACACTGGGTGCCTGGCAGTATAAAATAAGGTGTGCGCTTATCTTACAGCTTTTTGTGGCTCTAATACATGTAAGTAACCATTTTACGAACTTAAGATTCTTTTTTAATATTCATACAGTACTTCAATATCACATTATTTTTCCTTTGAGGCACGAAAAACACAAGCTGCTGCTATTAAGAAAATCTTGAAACTACTAATGAACGTTACATCCATATTTGTGAAGGACTAGTGTATCCTTACTATTATATGGGTTATCACTATTTTTTGTCACTTTTTATTATATATGATACACATCACTGCTGGACCTCTGAGTACAGATAGGAAGCACTAACATGAGCAACATATGTACATATGCTGCTGAAACAGTGATAGCTCTTACTATAATTATGTTTGCTAATACAAATATATTGCACACATGCTACTACTCAGAGTTCAAATGCTCTCATGCACATTTCTTTTGTTATTGTTATGTCCCTTTAAAACGCACTTGAGCTTCCACTGCTCTATAAATCAGCGCAGCCCACAGAGATTCTGGCACTCTGCTGGTTGTGATGAACTTGCATGGTGGCAGATACTGGATGCCCACTGGGACACGTAATAGACAAAGCCTGATGGCCCGTTATGGGGACATTAAAAATCTCTCATAGGAAAAGCATTAATTAGTTTAACATATTCATTATCTCTCTAGGATACCTCTAAGCAAGTCATTAATTGCTGTTCCCCCAGCATCTGTAGATAAACAGGCGAGGCAAATCCATATTTGCTCCAAAAGGCAACACATTATTTTAATGAGAAACCAATACAGTGATTTCACAGGATGCGTTTTTTTTTTTTTTTAACTTGCTCTGTACTGGAGAGGCCAATAGATATCACCAAATGTTAGTTTTATTTCTGTACTACATATATAGGAGGGAACCCTGTATTTCTTTTTTCCTCTGTTCTTTTGAAAAACTGATGTCTCTTATTAAAACTGCACTTCATTCTCATGGTATATTTTTATGCTTACAGAGGTACGGCCTTTTCTACCAATAGAGCCTTTGGGATTTTTCTTTGTTCAGCCAGTGAGTACCTTGACTTACATTTTTACAGGCAAATATATATTATTTTATTAGGGCTCAAAATTTCAGGTCCTAAACTTCTAGCCAGGCCAAAATGTCACTTGCCACTTCTGATCTTACCCCACCTGCCAGGTGCGACTGGGCCCCTGAGGGTGGGGGCCCAGCTTTAAAAAAAAAATATATATATATATATATTTTTTATATATATATATATTTTTTTTTAAATATAAAACGTTAACCTACCACTAACTGCACTGATATCATGTGAGTGTGACATGACTACATGGGTTAGTGTTTCTGTTTTACCCATTGGTGTTTGTGTGTGTGTGTGAGTGTGTGTGAGTGTATGTATGTGACTGTGTGTGTATTTATGCATGTAGCATGTGTGTTTGTGTATGTTTGTGGAACCAGCAAATTACAGACCTTGTTACTACAGCATGGGGGGGGGGCAGGGGGTAAACAGTGTCACTATACAATACCACTATATACAGTATGGGGGGTGGACCATGTCACTGACTACTGTGGTCACTTTATAAAGTACTGGGGTGGGTAGGGTCAGGCCAGCCATCTCAACGGCAGATTACAGACTGTGTCACTAACTTACTATATACAGTACTGGGGGGTTAAATAGTGTCACTATATATATATATATATATATATATATATATACACACACAGTAATAGGGGGTCACACCATCTCACAGACTGTGGGCACAGGGTACCTCCTTTTGCAGACATGTAATCTGATTCACATTTTTTTCTGTGTTAAATGTAAAAAAAAAAAAAAAGCATTAAATTCACCTTTATTTGGAGGGGGGGGGGGTGTTGGGGGGGACCCCTTCTTAGATTCTTGCACCTGGGCCCTGTGGTTTCTAGTTACGCCTCTGCATTGTGAAGCACCCTGATCCCAGTTCCAAGATTAATTTGGGCCTACAATTTGAAGTTAACATGTTATTTGGTAAAGAGCTTGACAGTCTGGTTTCTAAACATTCAGGAATGAAAAGTTATAAGTTTAACAAATCTTTTTCTTATGCCCTTTGAAAAAACAATATCAGACTTTTAAGACCATTTTCAGAAGGGAATCCTTTCGCCTTCCAGATTGGAAAACGCAGGTACAAGCAAGAGGTAGAGGTTGTACCAGGCTAGAAAAAAACCCCAATGAAGGTAAGCCTGTCTAGATGCCCTTAGGAGGAAGACTTTCCAGGGTCAGAGACATCTGGACAGAGGTAATTTTGGGCAAATTAGTCTTACAGATTCTCAGGAGAAGCTATACACTGGAATTCAAGAAGAAAACTCAAATTCCTTGCTTTATAATCTCACCACTCCCAGAGAATAAATTGAAACTTCAAGCCATCCACCATTTTGTACAGAAACTTCTAGAACAGGAGGTAATTCAAGAAGTTCCGGTATGCCAGCTTTTTCAGGGCTTCTACTCTTCTTTGTTTCTAGTAAAGTCTAGACCAGTCTTGGACCTGAGGCATCTAAACTCCTTCCTAGAAGTCAAGAAATTCAAGATGGAGTCCCTCAATTCAGTAATAAGCATTGTGCCTCTAGGGACTTATTTGTAATCAGTGGATTTAAATGTATATTTTTACATCCCTATCACAGAGGTTCACAGGCAATTTCTAAGATTTGCAATAAGAAGACAGCACTTCCAGTTCACTGCTCTTAACTTCGGAATATCCACAGCTCCTCAAGTATTTACGAAGACCTTAGTTCCTCTTATTGCAGAGCTAAGGGTCAAGGGTCTCTTTGTGATATCTAGACATTCTTTTGATTTCAAACACTATTTAGCATGCAGTGTCACAGGGAACAGTTACTTTATACCCTGCAGGAGTTTGGATGGTTGGTGAATCTCCAAAGGGTCAGGTTCAGCCAACTCAGTCTATCACTTTCCTGGGGGCACAATTCGATACAAAGAATGCATTAGTCTCTGTGTCCCCTCAAAGAAGGAACATTTTGATAACCTACTTCAAAGAGCTTCAAAAGGCCTCCCGTCTGACAGCTCGAATCTGGATGCAAATGTTGGGTCATATGTCTTCCGCCATCCACCTGTTGAAGTGAGCAAGATGGAGAGTGCGTACATTTCAAATCCATTTTCAAAGATACTACCTAAGGAACTTGGGACTCAGTGAGCAAATCCATTTTATGGGGAACTAAGGCTACATTGGTGTTTTCGGGAGGAGAACCTTTCTCAAGGGTTTTCTCTGGTGGAGCCATATTGGATAAACATACAGTCAGAGTCAAGCAAGCTCGGTTCGGAGCTATATGCTCTGTATGCACACACTCTCTGCACATGCACACTCTGTACAAACACCTTCTCTGCACATGCACACTCTGTATACCAACACCTTCACTGCACATGCACACTCTGTATACACACAACTTTTTCTGCACATGCACAATCTATATATGCACACACGCTCTCTGCACATGCACTCTCTGGGGCCTATTTATCAAAGTGTCAACTATGTTACATTTGCTGGTGTCAATACGCTTGCCAGACATCGCTGCCGCGGACCTGAATACTTTCTCCTTATTTATCAAAAAAGCTGTCAAAAACATGCACGTCAAGTATGGTGGGAAGAGCATCAGACTGGTGTTAACTAACAGTCATCGATGTTGCGGTTATTCAGGTTTTTCCCAACTTTATTTATACCGTTTCATTACTGTCCATGAACAAGTACATTTCTCTAAAGCTAATCTTTTATTTTTCACCTGTTAATGTCCAATAATAAGATTGATTTATACCTCAACAAACAATATCTCATAGAAATTTATTTTTATATTGATTTGTTATATGATACTTTCACAGAAATTAATGTGTATTTGTATTTCTATGAGTCATATTTTTTATTTATTTTTTAAATTATTATTAATGCTAGAATTTGTACATATATCCTTGCACATACTTGTGTGTATATATATATATTTATATATATATAAATATAGTTGGAGAAGCGCACTCCCACTCGCTCATAAAACAGGTACCAGGGCGCATAAAATTCTCAATAAACACAGTCTAGCAATAGCACTCTCTGGATTTAAACCAAAGCAAACTTTATTGTGAACGTTTTTGAAGCATTCACTCCTTCCACAGACAATCAAAAAGTAAACTAAACAGTGCTTAAAAGAACATACAAGACCCTCCCACTTCCCCTGCATCCAATCACAAAACAATATCACAAATAATCATCATTACGTACAGGTGGTACTATCAGCAAAATGTTATGCGTATATAAAAGTGTCAATCTTATAAGGATATGTTCTACATATCATCAGTGCAAATCGTATTCATAGTATAAACAGTGTACAAAGTGCATATATCTAGTGACAAATATACCCTATATATACATATATAGGAACTATACCCAGGAGACAGATGGCCACAATAATAATTATTATCATTATACTTGTACAAAGCCAGGCTATAAGGGAAAGAAAGAAAGAAAGAAAGAAAGAAAGAAAGAAAGAAAGAAAGAAAGAAAGAAAGAAAGAAAGAAAGAAAGAAAGAAAGAAAGAAAGAAAGAAAGAAAGAAAGAACTGATTTAGAAAAATAACCCCTGTATCCAAATAGGAGTCTACATATATGCTTCATTAAAACACCATTTACAAGCGGTACAAACATTTCCAGCATGGTATTCTGAATCACACGCTGTGTGAGGAGGAGGCATGTGTGCATACTTCACAACATGCTCTCAGCCAATGGTAGTATCCATATTACGTTCAATAGACCACGCCCCTCCAGCACATGATCAAAGTCGCACTGTGTGGATGGAGCCCATCAAATGCACCAACATGGTTTGCAAACAAGCGGGCAGTGGTGTCCATCCAAAATTATGTGACACCAAAAGTCATCTCCACAGTGTAATCTCGGTACTCCGCTATAGGGGGTGTGGCCCGCGACATCACAAGTGCCCCCAAGGGCAGGCTCATACTCAGAGGCATAACATGATTGGGTAATACAATGTCCTCTCCCCCAACATGGTGGAAATGTTTGTACCACTTGTAAATGGGGGCTGACAACATGGTGTTTTAATGAAGCATATACGTAGACTCCTATTTGGATACAGGAGTTATGTTTCTAAATCGGTGAGTTCTTTCTTTCTTTCTTTATTTTAGGGCCTTATAGCCTGGCTTTGTACAAGTATAATGATAATAATTATTATTGTGGTCATCTGTCTCCTTGGTATAGTACCACCTGTACGTAATGATGATTATTTGTGATATTGTCTTGTGATTGGATGCAGGGGAAGTGGGAGGGTCTTGTATGTTCTTTTAAGCACTGTTTTGTTCACTTTTTGATTGTCTAAGGAAGGAGTGAATACTCAGAAAACGTTCACAATAAAGTTTGCTGTGGTTTAAATCCAGAGAGTGATATTGCTGGACTGTGTTTATATATATATATATATATATATATATATATATATATATATATATATATATAATGTGTGTGTGTGTGTTCTGTTAGAAATCTTTTGCAAACATGGCCTCCATTACATATGCAGTGTCGCCCACAAAAGCCGGCGACGCCAGATTTTACGCGATTTTGGTATTGCATATACGGCGTAGCATACAAGTTACGTGCGTATATTTCACCCTTCGGACGTATTTTTTTTACCCATAGACTAACATAGAACAGACGCGCAATTTGGTATCCAATATACAGCGTAAGGACTTACGTGCGCAGAATTCAGAAAATCTACTCCATTCTTATATCGCCACAAATTGCAGGCGCAGGAACCCTTGCACTGACTAAAAAAGCAACGTAACACCCTGACGGGGACCCCACTGCTCCTCCTGTCCTCTCCAATACTCCTCTCCCTGCCATCCTCACACTAAATCACACTCACACTCACTCCCAGTTCAATCACACACAATCACAACCAGGTGTTTGAAAAAAAAGTGTGGTGTATTTGTATATGTATGTATGCAAAATGTGTGCAATATGTAAAAATATGTGTAAGTGTACAAGCTTAATCAAACAACAATGCAACCTAACTCCTCTGTTTGCGCCTCTCTCTCTACTCTGACTAATCCTCCACTCCAGTGTAGTGTGCTGTAGCTCAAAGAACAATCGCATTTATATTTGAAATCGCAGTTCATTTTTACGAGTGTTAGCCTAATTTGCATAAAACTACTCTTTATTGACACTTTCCGTGGAGAAAATACTGGCGTAAGTTACTTGCAACGACTAAAATGTGTATTTGCGCACATTTCAGAAGATCGACAGTTTGTCCTACTTACGCCAGTTTAGCATCTAACGGCGCAGTATATGTAATACCCCGATGTGCGAGGGGAAATTACGGGCGGCGCAGGTTCCCATGCTTGTGCCGAAACCTGCGCCGTATATTTGATTGCGCCCCATATTTACATGTCCCTAAGTTCCTTTTTTTGTTCTAAACAATGTTGTCTGTCATTTAGAGGTTATGGGGGGATAATTGGAGTTGAGTAATAACAGGTATGGTCCCCTTTATTTGTATTACAACACATATCTATATATTATATTAAATATTGTCAAGTGGGATCCATATCTGATGTGGGATCTCAGGAGGGCAGAACTAAACAACTAGAAAAACTAATTGTATAAGGAATACAATAGGATTCACAGCAGAGATTACCACAAATGTTGTATCATATAAACTCCAAATAGTGGATTCAGATAAAGATTATATTATATATTTAAAAAGTTCCATATCATTCATGCCTTTATATCTTTATTAATGTACAAAGGAACCAACATTCACACAGTAGTAGTGAAAAGAAAGGTTAAAAACACTTAAACCCAGTCATAAAAAATTAGTATGCTGAGAAATCTGTAAATTCACAAGTGCCTGCTAGCAAATATCTGAAGTAAGCTAAGCCCTTACAGGGCTGATTAATTTTTAACTTTTAATCTTAGCAGGCACCATATAAACAACCATTAGAGAGAAATATCTGATTTAGACGAGGGTAAGCAGATTAAAAACGGCAGACAGGAGAGACAACGCTGCTCCTGCTGGACCCCTGACGCACGTTTCACAGAACGCTTCCTCAGAGGGGGTACGGGCCGCCGCTACTCGGCGTTATTTATGATCCTGTTGAGCCCACCTTCCTAATATGATTGGTTGCCCTTGGTAGATGCCAAGTATCTGATTTGTTCTCAGATCTGTCAATCAATACTGTCAGTTCTGATGTGTGAAGTCTCGCAGCGTGACCGGTGGGCGTCAATAGTAAGGCATATATTCAGTGATAGTTGAACCAATCACAGATTATATGCAGGGGGTGTGTATGTACTGCTCTGTGACGATTGGATGATCACAGAGTAGTGTAAACAAAGGAATAGGTTTATGTATCTATTTGGCTTACGATAATACCGATGACCATAATGAGTAGATATGCAGATCTAAGCGTAAGGATCATTATAAACACAAATAGAAATATGGATAACTTATGAAAAGTAATGTGAACGATCGTGGGTTATTCTAAAACGGAAAACCTATTTCATAAAAGCACCATGTTAGCGATACTGATACACTCTGGTCAAAATAATGAATAAATGTATACAAAATAAATGATATCTGGAAGTATGATGTGATTATAATATGTATTAAATATATACATTAGAGTTCTAAAAACCAATATTCATATGATTCATATGACCAGAGTGTATCAGTTATTAAAGTTATTAAGTTATTAAATAGCATTCCCTTCCTGTAATTCACTGTTCATTCAAAATATTTAACTAAGGATAGCAAGATAATGAAAACAGTGCACAGAAATTCAAAAGATAGTAAAAAAGAAAATCCAATTCACACAAAAGATAGCAAGAGAATGAAAACAGTGCACCGAAATTTAAGATTGTAAAAAAGAAAATCCAATTCACACAAAGGATAGCAAGAGAATGAAAACAGTGCCTAGAAATTCAACAGATTGTAAAAAAAATCCAATTCACACAAAGGATAGCAAGAGAATGAAAACAGTGCACAAAAATTATGCTATAAATTATTTATGCACAACACATGCGTATTTATATAGGGATGAAATCTGAACTCTCTGTCGTGGAGGCTTAAAAGGTCAGTCACTCATATTAGTTCTCAAAATCAATATTGTCACTGTTTTCATTCTGTTGCTATGCTTTTTTGGAAGTAGAATGCCATTTTAAAGTTATTTATATGTATTTTGCTCAAGTTTATGGCACTGTTTTACTTTGCGCTTGCAAAATACATTGAAATGAATTTAAAATAGCATTATGAATCACATAAAGGGGCATATGTATCCGAATGGAGCTTGATGCCCTGTGTTTCTGGCGAGCCTGCAGGTCTGAGCAGGCGGAGATACATTGCCAAAATACAACCAAATCGAGTACGATCGGGTTGATTGAAACCCATTGGCTGCGAGTCTGCAGGGGGCGACATTGCACCAGCAGCTCGCCGTATTCAGCGAGGTCTGGCGGACCTGATCCGCAGTGTCGGATCAGGTCCGCCAGACCTTGATAACTATGCCCCATAGGATATAAAAAAATATTTCATATCATAATGTTCGACATTGCATTCTTTTTGTTACTTAGGTTTGCAAATGTTAATACACCACATTGTTCTTTAATATGTTATCTCAAAAAAAGAGTAATCCATGACCTTTTTAACCTCCACAAAGCTGCCATCCAAACAGAAAATCTGAAATACTTTAAACTAGAGCAAAATACTTTCGGCTAGATTACGAGTCTTGCGTTAGCCTTAAAAAGCAGTGTTGAGAGGTCCCAACGCTGCTTTTTAACGCCCGCTGGTATTACGAGTCTTGAAATGACAGGCTCACCGCTCACTTTTTTGGTCAGACTCGAAAATATCGCAAATCCACTTACGTCAATTGCGTATCCTATATTTTCAATGGGACTTGCATAACGCCGGTATTACGAGTCTAACCAAAAGTGAGCGGTAGACCCTCTCCTGTCAAGCCTGGTACCGCATTTAAAAGTCAGTAGTTAAGAGTTTTATGGGCTAACGCCGTAGTATAAAACTCTTAACTAATGTGCTAAAAAGTACACTAACACCCATAAACTACCTATTAACCCCTAAACCGAGCCCCCCCCCCCCACATCGCAAACACTAAAAAAAAATGTAACCCCTAATCTGCCGAACCGGACATCGCCGCCACTATAATAAATATATTAACCCCTAAACCGCCGCTCTCCCGCATTGCAAACACTAGTTAAATTTTATTAACCCCCTAATCTGCCATCCCTAACATCACCGACACCTACCTACATTTATTAACCACTAATCTGCCGCCCCCAACGTCACAGCAACTATATTAAATGTATTAACCCATAAATCTAAGTCTAACCCTAACACCCCCTAACTTAAATATAATTTAAATATATCTAAATAAAATTACTACAATTCACTAAATTATTCCTATTTAAAACCGTAAATACTTACCTATAAAATAAACCCTAAGATAGCTACAATATATCTAATAGTTACATTGTAGCTAGCTTAGGGTTTATTTTTATTTTACAGGCAACTTTGTATTTATTTTAACTAGGTAGAATAGTTAGTAAATAGTTATTAACTATTTAATAGCTACCTAGTTAAAATAAATTCAAATTTACCTGTAAAATAAATCCTAACCTAAGTTACAATTACACCTAACACTACACTATAATTAAATTAATTACCTAAACTAAATACAATTTAAAAAATGATCTAAAGTACTAAAAAAAAACCCCACTAAATTACAGAAAATAATAAAATAATTACAAGTTTTTAAACTAATTACACCTAATCTAATCCCCCTAATAAAATAAAAAAGCCACCCAAAATAATAAAAAGCCCTACCCTATACTAAATTACAAATAGACCTTAAAAGGGCCTTTTGCGGGGCATTGCCCCAAAGTAATCAGCTCTTTTACCTGTAAAAAAAAAGTACAATACCCCCCAACATTAAAACCCACCACCCACACACTCAACCCTACTCTATAACCCACCCAATACCCCCTTAATAAAACCTAACACTAACCCCTTGAAGATTACCCTACCTTGAGAAGTCTTCACCCAACCGGGCCGAAGTCCTCAACGAAGCCGGGCGAAGTGGTCCTCCAGACGGGCAGAAGTCTTCATCCAGGTGGCATCTTCTATCTTCATCCATCCGGCGTGGAGCGGCTCCATCTTCAAGACATCCGAAATGGAGCATCCTCTTCAAATGAAGTCCAACTGAAGAATGAAGGTTCCTTTAAATGACGTCATCCAAGATGGCGTCCCTTGAATTCCGATTGGCTGATAGAATTCTATCAGCCAATCGGAATTAAGGTAGAAAAAATCCTATTGGCTGATGCAATCCGCCAATAGGATTGAGCTTGCATTCTATTGGCTGATTGGATATTGTAGCTATCTTATGGTTTATTTTATAGGTAAGTATTTAGATTTAAATAGGAATTATTTAGTTAAAGGGACATAATACTCATATGCTAAATCACTTGAAACTGATGCAGTATAACTGTAAAAAGCTGACAGGAAAATATCACCTGATCATCTCTATGTAAAAAAGGAAGATATTTTACCTCACAATTTCCTCAGCTCAGCAGAGTAAGTTCTGTGTAAAAAGTTATACTCAGCTGCTCCCAGCTGCAGGTAAAAAAAAAAATGAAGAAATGAATAGCAGCCAATCAGCATCAGCAGTGCTGAGGTCATGAACTCTAACTGTGATCTCATGAGATTTGACTTAACTCTCATGAGATTTCATAGTAAGCTTGCTTTACCTGATTGGTGAAATAATATGAGAGTTCACGAGGCTCATCCTTTCAGCTGTCCCAGGACAGACACACTAAAATTCTGCTTAGAAATCCTTTACAATGGGAGGTGGCTACTGAGGAACTTTTGAGGTAAAATATCTTTCTTTTTTACAGAGAGATGTTCAGGAGATATTTTCTAGTCAGCTTTTTACAGCTATGCTGCATCACTTTAAAGTGTTTAAACATTTGGGTATTATGGTCCTTTAATGATAGGAATATTTATTTAGATATATTTAAATTATATTTAAGTTGGGGGGGTTAGGTTTAGGGTTAGACTTAGGTTTAGGGGTTAATACATTAAATATAGTGGCGGCGACGTTGTGGGCGGCAGATTTGGGGTTAATAAATGTAGTTAGGTTGTGGCGACATTGGGGGCAGCAGATTAGGGGTTAATAAATATAATGTAGGGTTCGGCGATGTTGGAGGCAGCAGATTAGTGGTTAATAAGTATAATGTAGATGACGGCAGTGTCCGGAGCAGCAGATTAGGGGTTAATAATATTATGTAGGTGTCGGCGATGTCAGGGGTGGCGGTTTAGGGGTTAATAAGTGTAAGATTAGGGGTGTTTAGACTCGGGGTTCATGTTAGGGTGTTAGGTGTAGACATAAATGTATTTTCCACATAGGAACCAATAGGGCTGCGTTAAGAGCTGAACGCTGCTTTTTTGCAGGTGTTAGGTTTTTGTTCAGCCGGCTCTCCCCCATTGATTCCTATGGGGAAATCGTGCACGAGCACGTTTTGCCAGTTCACTGCTACCGTAAGCAGCGCTGGTATTGAGGTGAGATGTGGAGCTAAATTTTGCTCTCTGCTCACTTTTTTGTGGCTAACGCCGGGTTTCTAAAAACCCGTAATACCAGCGTTGTCTGTAGGTGAGCGGTGAGGCAAAACTGCTCGTTAGCACCGCACCCCTGTTAATGCAAAACTTGTAATCTAGGTGTTTGTTTTGCAAATGTTAATACATCACATTCGGCCAGATTACAAGTTTTGCGTTATGAGCGGCTCTGTAATAACTTGCAAGTTATTTCCACCGCTCACCTTTAATAGCGCTGCTATTACAGGTTTTCCAAAAAAAAGGTTGTGGGCAATATGGCAGCATTGAGTTCCATACAGTACACAAATACCAGCACTGCTTTGAGCTGGTTTTACGTGCTTGTGCACGATTTCCCCATAGATATCAATGGGGAGAGCCGGCTAAAAAAAGCCTAACACCTGCAATAAAGGAGCGTAAAGCTCTGTAACGCACCCTAACACCCTAACATAAACCCTGAGTCTAAACACCCCTAATTTGCTGCCCCTAACATCGCCGCCACCTACATTACAGTTATTAACCCCTAATCTGCTGCCCACGATATCGCCGCCATCTATATACAGTTATTAAACCCTAATATGCTGCCCCCAATGTCGTCGCCACTTACATAAATTTATTAACCCCTAATCTGCCGCCCCCAACGTCGCCACCACCACTATACTAAAGTTATTAACCCCTAAACCTCTGGCCTCCCACATCACTAACACTAAATAAATATATTAACCCCTAAACCTAACCCTAAATCTAACCCTAACACCCCTAACTTTAATATAATTAAAATATATCAAAATAAAACTTACTATTATTACCTAAATAATTCCTATTTAATTATTATTTTATTATTATTATTATCGGTTATTTGTAGAGCACCAACAGATTCCACAGCGCTATTTAAAACTAAATACTTACCTATAAAATAAACCCTAAGCTAGCTACAATATTACTAATAGTTACATTGTAGCTAGCTTAGGTTTTATTTTTATTTCACAGCTAAATTTGTATTTATTTTAACTAGGTAGACTAGTTAGTAAATAGTTATTAACTATTTACTAACTATCTAGTTAAAATAAATACAAATTTACCTGTAAAATAAAACTTAACCTAAGTTACACTAACACCTAACATTACACTAAAATTATATTACATAAATTAAATACAATTAACTAAATTACAAAAAAAATAAACACTAAATTACACAACATAAAAAAGAAATAATCAAATATTTAAACTAATTACACCTAATCTAATAGCCCTATCAAAATAAAAAAGCCCCCCCCCACCAAAATAAAAAAATCCTAGCCTACACTAAACTGCCAATAGCCCTTAAAAGGGCCTTTTGCGGGGCATTGCCCCAAAGAAATCAGCTCTTTTACCTGTAAAAAAATACAAACAACCCCCCAACAGTAAAACCCACCACCCACACAACCAACCCCCCCCAAAAAAACCTGTCTAAAAAACCTAAGCTCCCCATTGCCCTGAAAAGGGCATTTGGATGGGCATTGCCCTTAAAAGGGCATTTAGCTCTTTTTCTGTGCCCAAAACCCTAATCTAAAAATAAACCCACCAAATAAACCCTTAATAAAACCTAACATTAACCCCCGAAGATCCACTTACAGTTTTTGAAGCCGGGAGAAGTCTTCATCCAAGCGGGCAGAAGTCCTCAACGAAGCCGGGATAAGTCTTCATCCAATACCTGATAATAATAATAATCCAAGCGGCAAGAAGTTGTCCTCAAGGTGGGCAGAAGTCTTCATCCAGACGGCTTCTTCTATCTTCATCCTTCCGACGCGGAGTGGCTCCATCTTCAAGACATCCGGTGCGGAGCGTCCTCTTCTTTCGCTGGCTATTCAAGAATTAAGTTTCCTTTAAATGACATCATCCAAGATGACGTCCCTTGAATTCCGATTGGCTGTTAGAATTCTATCAGCCAATCGGAATTAAAGGGTAAAAAATCCTATTGGCTGATGCAATCAGCCAATAGGATTGAGCTTCAATCCTATTGGCTGATCCAATCAGCCAATAGGATTGAGCTCACATTCTATTGGCTGTTCCAATCAGCCATAAGGATTGAGCTTGCATTCTATTGGCTGTTCCAATCAGTCAATAGAATGTGAGCTCAATCCTATTGGCTGATTGGAAATAAAAATAAAACCTAAGCTAGCTACAATGTAACTATTAGTTATATTGTAGCTAGCTTAGGTTTTATTGTACAGGTAAGTATATATTTAGTTTTAAATAGGTATTATTTAGGTAATAAATGTAAGTTTTATTTAGATTTATTTTAATTATATTTAAGTTAGGGGGTGTTAGGGTTAAGGTTACATTAGGTTAAGGGTTAGGTTTAGGGTTTAATATATTTATGTAGTGATGCGGGAGGGTGGCGGTTTAGGGGTTAATAGATTTACTATAGCGGCATTGTGGGCGGACGGCAGATTAGGGGTAAATAATATTTAAATAGTGTTTGCGACACTGAGGGCGGCAGTTTAGGGGTTAATACGTTTATTATAATGACGACGATGTCAGGGAGCGGCGGAATAGGGGTTAATACAATTTTTAAGTGGTGGCAATGTCCGGAACGGTAGATTAGGGGTTAATTAATTTATTATAGTGTTTGCGATGCGGGAGGGCCTCGGTTTAGGGGTTAATAGGTAGTTTATGGGTGTGTACTTTTTAACACTTTAGTTATGAGTTCTATGCTACAGCTTTGTAACGTAAAACTCATAACTACTGACTTTAGATGGCGGTACGGATCTTGTGGTTATAGGCTGTACCGCTCACTTTTTGGCCTCCCAGGCAAACTTGTAATACCGGCGCAATGGGAGTCCCATTGAAAAAGGACTTTTTTAAAAGTGCGATACTGATGTTGCGTGACGGCCAAAAAGGCAGCTATACCTGCAAGACTTGTAATAGCGATACAAATGAAGCATAACGATGCTTTTTCACTCATAACCCAAAACTCGTAATCTAGCTGATAATGTGTGTGCAGACCTTTTGCAATGTGGCACTTAATTGCTGATATATAATGTGCATAAAAAAGAGACTTTAATGTCTTATTAATTGCAAAATTCTGAACCTGTTGTCTGATCTGAATTAAGAGGGAACATATTTTCAATATCTTTGGGCACATTTTGTTTGTAGCTTGTTCCCTTTTTAGCAGTTAGTTTTGTTGTATAATAATGCTGTGATCTTCCTAAGGAATGCAGTGGTCTCTTGGGGCGCCTTTATGAGAACACGTAAGCGAATGTTCTGATCGCTTTGTTCCTAGTTGATACGAACACGATGAGTTCAGATCCCTGAGTTGCTATTTATTACTTTTACTGACAAAAGATCAGGCATCTGCTTATCTCAGAGACAAGTTAGTAATCTGGAATAAGAGACTTTATAAATCCCATTGTAGATTTCAGCAGTTTCTTGCACCTATTACGCCTAGGGACGTTAGAAACAGATTTAGATGGCAGGTAAGAGCCACAAAACCTGCCTACACTTCCCACATTATCGATTTAATTGTACAGTTAAAGGGACCTCTCAAAATCTCAAAATCTATATCATACATATAATAGAGCACTATTTATTCATGTTTAACATGTTTTGCATGAAAAAAGTGTTAAATTAAATATGTTTATTTTGATTTTGCAGCTAACAGGAAGTGAATGTCTATGTACAACTGGTCTTTAAAGGGACATAAACGTGCAGAAAGAAAATGCTGTAACGACTCGTCAGCAAAAGTGAAATAATTAAATGCTCTATCATATCAGAGCATTTGGTTTTGCTCTTGTATGCCCCTGTAAGGACTTATTTCATTTAGCCACCAATCAGAAAGTGCTACCCAGGTGCTGAACCTAAAATGGGCTGGCTCCTAAGCTTTCATTCCAGCTTTTCAAATAAAGATACGAAGAGAACAAAGATAAATTGCCAATAGGAGTAAATTATAATGTTGCTTAAAAATGCCTGCTCTGTCTGAATCATGAAAGAAAAAATGTGGGTTTAGTATCCCTTTAACCCCTTAAGGCCCAGACCATTTTTCAATTTCTTACCCTTAAGGACCAGGGCTATTTTTACATTTCTGCGGTGTTTGTGTTTAGCTGTAATTTTCCCCTTACTCATTTACTGTACCCACACATATTATATACCATTTTTCTCACCATTTAATGCACTTTCTAAATATACAATTATTGTCATCATATCTTATAATTTACTATAAACAATTTTATAAAATATGATGAAAAAATGGAAAAAAACTCACTTTTTCTAACTTTGACCCCCATAATCTGTTACACATCTACAGCCAGCAAAAAAAAACATGCTAAATAGTTTCTAAATTTTGTCCTGAGTTTTGAAATACCCAATGTTTACATGTTCTTTGCTTTTTTTTGCAAGTTATAGGGCAATAAGTACAAGTAGCACTTTGCTATTTCCAAACCATTTTTTTTTTTTTTTAAATTAGCGATAGTTACATTGTAACACTGATATCTGTTAGGAATCCCTGAATATCCCTTGACATGTGTATATATATATATATATATATATATATATATATATATATATATATATATATATATATATATATATATATATATTTAGTATTGATCTAGGCCCATTTTGGTATATTTAATGACACCATTTCACCGCCAAATGTGATCAAATAAAAAAAATCGTTCACTTTTCCACTAACTTTTTCACAATCTTTAGGTTTCTCACTGAAATTATTTACAAACAGCTTGTGGTATTAAAACAAAAATGGTGGTGAATGCTTCTCTGGGATCCTCTTTGTTCAGAAATAGCAGACATTTATGGCTTTGGCATTACTTTTTGGTATTATGCCCAGCAGTGAAAGGTTTAATTAGGTAACTTGTAGGGTTAATTTTAGCTTTAGTGTAGTGTAGTCGACAACCCAAAGTATTGATCACCATTTTACCACCTAATGCGATCAAATAAAAAAAATTGTTAACTTTTTCACAAACTTTAGGTTTCTCACTGAAATTATTTACAAACAGCTTGTGCAATTATGGCACAAATGGTTGTAAGTGCTTCTCTGGGATCCCCTTTGTTCATAAATAGCAGATATATATGGCTTTGGCATTGATTTTTGGTAATTAGAAGGCCGCTAATTGCTGCTGTGCACCACACTTGTATTATGCCCAGCAGTGAAGGTTTGGTAGCTTGTAGGGTTAATTTTAGCTTTAGTGTAGAGATCAGCCTCCCACCTGACACATCCCACCCCCTGATTCCTCCCTGACCCCACTTAAACAGTTTTCTTCCCTCCCCACCTCACAATTGTCACCACCATCTTAAGTACTGGCAGAAAGTCTGCCAGTACTAAAATAAAAGGCCTGTTTTTAATTTGTTTTTATATTTTTTTCTGCAGTGTTGGATCCCCCCTTAGCCCCTAACCTCCCTGACCCCCCCAAACAGATTGTTAGGATCAAGGAGGGCCACGAATGGAAAACAGCATTTAACACCAGGAGCGGGCATTATGAATACCTTGTAATGCCCTTTGGCCTATGTAATGCTCCTGCTGTTTTCCAGGAATTTATTAATGATGTCCTATGAGATATGTTGTGACAGTGTGTTGTGGTGTACTTAGACGACATCCTCATACACTCACCCACACTTGAGACTCATCATTCTGATTTCACACGGGTACTTCAGAGACTATGTGAGAATGGCCTGTTTTGTAAACTCAAAAAATGTAAGTTCCATCAGACTCCAGTAACCCTCCTAGGTTATGTAATCTTGGTTGCAGGGTTCTCCATGGATCCTGACAAGTTGTCTGCAGTTCTAAAGTGGCCTCGTCCAGTTGGTCTTTGGTCTATTCAACGTTTATTGGGCTTCACCAATTACTATAGAAAGTTTATTAAAAACGTTTCTTCCTTAGTCAAACCTATCACAGATATGACCCATAAAGTGATTGATCCACTCCATTGGTCACCTACTGCCATTAAGGCCTTTGAGAGTCTTAAGACTGCCTTTGCTGCCGCTCCAGTTCTGGCTCATCCTAACCCTGTCCTGCCTTTTTGTTCTTGAGGTCGATGCGTCTGAGACTGGAGTAGGTGCTCTCTTGTCTCAACGCCCTACGCCTGATGGTTCCTTGCATTCGTGCAGTTTCTTCTCTAAGAAATTGTCTCCAGCAGAGTGCAATTATGAAATTGGTGACAGGGAATTACTGGTCATAATTTTGGCACTCAAGGAATGAAGGCATCTTCTCGAAGGTACTAGCGTACCAGTGCTCATTCTTACTGACCACAAGAATTTAACTTATCTATCCAAAGCAAAATGTTTGTCACCCCAACAGGCCAGATGGGTGCTATTTTTGTCTCGGTTTAATTATGTGGTCTCCTACCTGCTTGGTAGTAAGAATGTTAGGGCTGATGCCCTCTCTCGACAATTTTCACCTCTGTCCAAGGAGGAGTCTGTACCTACTCCAGGTATCCCTCCTGACCATATTTTGGCCACCATACGTACTAATTTGACTTCTCCCTTGGGGAAGGAGATCCTGGCTGCACAAACCAATGCACCTCCTGAGAAACCTAGTGGTAAGTGCTTTGTACCTGAGAATCTTCAAATTAAACTATTGCACACTTACCAATATCCTAAAGCCGCAGGTCACCCAGGCAAGAACCAAATGATTTGGTCTGTCACTCGACAATTCTGGTGGCCAGGTTTTTATTCTGATGTTGCTGCGTATGTTGCCTCCTGCTCAGTCTGTGCACAGAACAAGACTCCTCGATGTCTTCCTGTGGGTCCTCTTCAATCTATTGCTAATGGTGAGCGTCCTTGAACACATCTTTCTATGGAGTTCAATGTCGAACTCCCTTTTTCCAATGGCAATACTGTTATCCTAATGGTGGTTGATAGCTTTTCTAAACTACACACAGAGAGAAGTACACTCACAGGAACGAACAACCAACTCAATACCATTGTTAGCCTGTTCTATGGCGATTTACCACCTGGTTGCATCTTCTTTTAGCCCAGTAATGCTTTTCACAGAGTAGAACTTTCCTGTAGTAGATCAGTCTGATCCCGCCTATTACGGTCAGTCCAGCGCTGAAATACCAGGCAATTCCTCTCTGAACAAGGAACACAGCAACCCCAGACGATTGTTTCGGCCTTCATTGGGCCACGTCAGTGAGGTGTAGCAGTATTCCTTTTAAGCACACTGAGCAAGGAGTCCACGTCTGGTTGCCCCATTTTCCCATAGGGAGACTAAATACACTCCCAGGAAAGAACAACAGCTCAATACCATTGTTAGCCTGTTCTATGGTGATTTACCACCTGGGTGCAATTTTTTTTTAGCCCAGTAATGCTTTTCACAAAGTAGAACTTTCCTGTAGTATATCAGTCTGATCCCGCCTATTACGGTCAGTCCAGCGCCGAAATACCAGGCAATTCCTCTCTGAACAAGAAACATCAACCCCAGATGAACGTTTTGGCCTTCATTGGGCACATGTTGAGCAAAAAGAGGCTGCTTCTTGGGTGGTAACTAGCCATAGAACAAGCTATTATGCTATTGTTTGTTCCCAGGTTGAGCGCTTCTCTCTTTTTATTTATTTAAATTATGACACTTAGGGAAGTCTCCCTAAGTGTGATGCGGGAATCCAGATGTGGACCCGTTGCTCAGTGTGCCTAGAGGGATATGGCTGCACCTCACTGACGAGGCCCACAATAGGCCGAAATGTACGTCTGGGGTTTTGCCATTTCTCTCGTTCAGAGAGGGATTGCCTGGTATTTTGGGGCTGGACTGAACTGTTAAGTCAGGATCAGACTGATATGCTACAGGAAAGTTCTTCTCTGTGAAAGGCACATATTGAGCAAAAAGAGGCTGCTTCTAGGGTGGTAACTAGCCATAGAACAAGCTATTATGCTATTGTTCGTTCCCAGGTTGAGCGCTTCTCTCTTTTTATTTATTTAAATTATGACCCTTAGGGAAGTCTCCCTAAGTGTGATGCGGGAATCCAGACGTGGACCCATTGCTCAGTGTGCCTAGAGGGATATGGCTGCACCTCACTGACGAGGCCCTCAATAGGCCGAAACGTACGTCTGGGGCTTTGCTGTTTCTCTCGTTCAGAGAGGGATTGCCTGGTTTATCGGGGATGGACTGTACTGTTAAAGGGACACTGAACCCAATTTTTTTCTTTTGTGATTCGAATAAAGCATGCAATTTTAAGCAACTTTGTAATTTACTCCTATTATCAATTGTTCTTCATTATCTTACTATCTTTATTTGAAAAATATGGAATCTAAGCTTTTTTTGTTTCAGTACTCTGGACAGCACTTTTTTATTGGTGGATAAATGTATCCTCAAATCAGCAAGAACTACCCAGGTTGTTCACCAAAAATGGGCCGGCATCAGCAAATAGGATTTTTTCACCTTTAATTCCGATTAAAGAATTCAAGGGACGCGATCTTGGATGACATCATTTAAAGAAACCTTTATTCGCCGATAGTCGTCAGAAGAAGAGGATGCTCCGCGCCGGATGTCTTGAAGATGGAGCCACTCCGCGCCGGATGAAGATAGAGGATGCCGTCTGGATGAAGACTTCTATGGGGAAATCGTACACGAGCACGTAAAACCAGCTCACCGCGACTTTCAGCAGCGCTGGTATTGGAGTGCGGTATGGAGCTCAATTTTGCTCTATGCTCGCTTTTTGCCTGTTAACGCCGGGTTTATGAAAACCTGTAATACCAGCACTGTAGGAAAGTGAGCGGTGACAATAACGTGCAAGTTAATACCGCACCGCTCTTACCGCAAAACTCGTAATCTAGCCGATAGTTATATATTAAAACTGAATAAAAATATTTATTCAACTTTTTAAGTATTTGACTGGAAAGGACTTTAAAGTGTGTGTGTGTATATATATATATATATATATATATATATATATATATATATATATATATATATATATATATATATATATATACATACAGGTAAAAGAGCTGTTTAACTTAGGGCAATGCCCTACAAAAGGCCCTTTTAAGGGCTATTGGTAGTTTAGTATTAGGGGGTGTTTTTATTTTGGGGGGCTTTTTCATTTTCATAGGAATTAGGTATAATTTTTTTATTTTTGATAATTTGGTTTATTATTTTATGTAATGTTAGACTTTTTTATTTTTTGTAATTTTATATTAATTTAAATTTAGGTTTTTTTATTTTAAAAGTAATTTTTTTTTTTTTTAATTGTAATTGTAATTTAGGATTTATTATTTTAATTGTAGTTTAGGAGTATTTTAATTAATGTAATGGGGTTACTTTAGGGGGTGTTAGGTTAGGGGGCTTAGTGATTAGTTATTTGTGATATGGGGGCATGGCAGTTTAGGGGTTGATAGTTTAAATAGCTAGATTGCGTTGTGGGGCATGGTGGATTAGGGGTTAATAGTTTAAATGGCTAGATTGCGTTGTGGGGCATGGTGGATTAGGGGTTAATTGTTTAAATGGCTAGATTGTGTTGTGGGGCATGGCGGATTAGGGGTTAATAGTTTAAATAGATACTTTGCGATACGGGGTTGGCGGATTAGGGGTTAATGGTTTAAATAGATACTTTGCGATATGGGGGCATGGCAGATTAGGGGTTAATAGTTTTAATAGCTAGTTTGCATTGTGGGGCATGGCGGTTTAGTGGTTAATACACGGGGGTGGCGGATAGAGGGTTTTTTACGTGTCGGGTTAGATTTCAATGGGAAAAAGGTCTCAAAAAGCACCTTTTTCCTGATTTAAACCTAGTTGAACTGGGTGTAATTTTTGTTACTGTATCAGCAGCTTTCGACAGTGTATTAACGGTTTGCGCAGGCATTGGAAACCTGGTATTATTTAAAGATTAGTGGCTTCTGATACTTTGTATGGGACACGATAATATTTTCGGAAGCCAGAGACCGGTTGCTGATATTGAGTTATAACGGGCCTATGGAAGCAGTCGGTGAATAATATTGCTTCTGACAGCATATTTATCGATTTGCGAGAGCACACAAACTGAATTACGGCTCAATGGAAACAAGCCTACTGTTGGTAATTATCATTATACAAGCATTTCACAAGAAATGCTTGTGTAATGCCGCCCCCTGCAGATTCACGGCCAATCGGCTGATAGCAGGGGGTGTGAATTATCCCGATCGTATCTGATCGGGGTGATGGTAGTCCATCACCTCGGAGGGGGTGGACGAGTTAAGGAGCAGCGGTCTTCAGACCGCTGCTTCTTAAATCCTGTTTAATTTGAGCCGGAAGGCTCACGTGGAATAAGCATTCGCTTCTGGATAATTGTAACCCTAGGTCTTTAGTGATGCTCAACAGAGTTTCCACTTGAGCGCACCTGTTTACTTTAAAATTACGCACACAAGATATTGATTATCGTGACCCATGTTAGCTTTATCGCTCCACTTGAAATCTAGTCCACAATCAGGTATTAAAAGTAATTCATTATATTCAGATAGAGCATGCAATTTTAAGCAACTATCTAATTTACTCCTATTAGCAATTGTTCTTTGTTCTCTTGTTATCTTTATTTGAAAAAGAAAGAATGTAAGCGTAGGATTCGGACATTTTTTGGTTTAGGACCTGTGTAGCGTTTGCTGATTAGTGTCTAAATGTAACCACCAAGCAATTGCAATTGCTACCCAGGTTCTGAACCAAAAATGAGCTGGCTCCAAAGCTTACATTCTTGCTTTTTTAAATAAAGATACAAAGAAAACAAAGAAAAATTGATAATAGGAGTAAATTGGAAAGTTGCTTAAAATTGCTGCCCTATCTGAATCATGCAAGTTTAATTTTGACTAGACTATCCCTTTAATTCCAGCTATGAAAATGCCCAAAACCTGAACACAAAGTATTTCAATCTCTGAATGCATTCATTACATCTGTTTGAACAGAACCAAAATATATTCAATTTACAGATTCTACTCTCTGAAATGAAGCATGTTCTTGCAGTCAGAGCCCCCTGAGGATTAAGCATACACAAACCAATCATGTAAAACATTGGTGTTAAGGCCTTTGGTTGACAAATATTGATGCATTAAATTACAAAGCAATATATTTTGCTGACCTTTTGGGCAGCCAGGGGTTAAGCTTTTGGTTTGACCCAGGGTATTTTATTCCATCTCTGTGCTTGTTGTTTCAGCTCCAGTCAAACTCTCAGGAGGAACACATAATATGCTACAAGGGAAATATCTTAAAAAAGCATCTGGGGTCTGGAAATAGTGACACGATGATGACCTAAGAACTAGTGGTATGATTTAAAATGTATGACTTATCATATAAATGTATACCTAGTTTTTATAATGTTAATCATAAGATACCCATTTGTTCTGATAAGAGTCATGTTACCGTAGCTTGACAATCCTGATAGAAACCGCATAACCATATCAGGCATTATTATTACACATAGCACTCAAAACCTTTTCTTATCAATATCAGAAATACACAATTATTTACTTACTCCATTATTACTGTTCATGATCATATAAATTTAGACATTTATGAATGTGACAACTCCTATCTAGCCATAGTCATTGTTTGAATACTAAAAGTGTACCCTGACGACGTTCTTCCTCCCCCCCCCCCCCCCCAGAATGGTGCATAAAAGAAAAAATGCACATATTGACTGTTTATGTTGTATAGTTTATTTAATTTTCAATGCTTACTATTTTTTTTCTGTTTGCTCAACATTTGCAAAAAAATTTCAGGTTACTAATCTGTCTTCTTAGATATTGTATTCATGCAATGTCTATACTTCCTGTGTCTCATAACCAATTACGTATAAGAGAACACTTCACAATACAATACAACACAATGGACCAATGAAAACCCCCACACCTGGCAGGAACAGATATTTACTGACCTTCATTGATGATTATTCCAGGTACACAACAACATATCTCATGAAGCACAAAAGCGAGACATCAGAGAAACTTCAAGAATTTATAACTACATTCAGCAACAAATTTCAACAGAAACCAGGAATAATACGTACCGACAATGAAGGGGAATATATGAGTAAGGAAGTGTAGTCATACCTAAAGAAACAAGGTATTGTACACCAAACAACTGTACTATACACTCCTGAGCAAAATGGTGTTGCAGAAAGGAAAAATTGCACCCTCATAGAAATGGCAAGATACATGCTTTCAGATGCCAATTTACCTAACCAGTACTGGGGTGAAGCAATAACGACTGCAACATACTTACAGAATAGGCTACCATCAAAAACTACTGGGGCATATTAGAGTGTTTGGATGTAAAGCATATGCCTATGTTCCAAGTGAGAAATGCTCCAAATTAGAGAACACAAACATAGAAGGCATTCTTGTGGGCTACAGTGAACAAAGTAAGGGCTATAGAATCCTTCATCCAAAGACCAACAAGATTACATTAAGCCGCAGTGTTTATTTTGATGAAAGCCAAACATCAGAAAAAAATGTCCCTCGAAAGCCATGAAGAGAAACTGTCCACTGAACCAGCAAGAGATACCGACCAAATTGAAGCTGTGCAGGAGACAGAACAAGTGGAGCTTACAATAGAAAAAATAGCTACTCACAAACCAGTAGAACCCACTGAACAACCAGAAATCAGAAAATCGACTTGGGTGACGAAAGGGATACCACCCCACAAGTTGTCATACAACGCTAAAACACATGAAACACTCAAACCAACATCCTGGGAAGATATAGAAAAATTGCCAAAAAGGGAACGTCACTGTGTTCTTCAAAAGAAACTGGCCCCTATTTAAGAAAGTCTGGCGGACCTGATCCGACAGTGCGGATCAGGTCCACCAGACCTCGCTGAATACGGCGAGCAATACACTCGCCGTATTCAGCACAAGAGCTGCTGGTGCAATGTCGCCCCCTGCAGACTCACGGCCAATCGACCACCAGCAGGGGGGTGTCAATCAACCCGATCATAATCGATCGGGTTGATATCCGGCGATATCTGTCTGCCTGCTCAGAGCAGGCGGACAGGTTATGGAGCAGCGGTCTTTGTGACCACTGCTTCATAACTGCTGTTTCTGGCGAGCCTGCAGGCTCGCCAGAAACACTGGGCATGAAGCTCCATTCGGAGCTTGATAGATAGGCCCCACTGAATGTAGTATAATTTCGTACATGCCGTTGAGAAGGGATGTTGGGAAATACAACAGCATGTACTGTACCACATGTATGAACAACATTAAGGCTGTAGATGGCGCTGTACTGTTTAGATTACTAATTGTTTATATCTGTGAACTTGTTCATTCACTAACAGGAAGGAAGTTGTGTTCTTTTTATATATTGTGTTTTCTCCTCTCTTTGTGCTGACCACTGTTTTACAAGTTATTGTTATGTTCTAAATGCTGCTATTGCATCTGTATATAAGTAAAGCCTAATGCAGTATTCCTAAAAGCTTCCAGTGTCTTTTTGATACATATCCAACATTTACATGTTAAAGAAAAGAAAATACCAACCATAATGCTTTTTACAGATGCCGAAAAAGCATTTGACCGGGTTAGGTGGTCATTCTTAAAGTCAACTCTACAAACATTCGGTATCGGAGATCTCACAGAATTTTTGCTTTATATAACTCTCCCAGGGCATGCATAATCCTTAATGGTATTTTATCATCCCATTCTACATCACCAATGTCCCTTGTCCCCCTTGCTATATAGGACATACTTGAAAACGAGAGAAATCTCAATGTATCCTTCCTGGTAAAATATTTTATAAATAAATAAAAATAAATACATTTGCCTGCTTATTGGAAAGCCTATCGGCTAAAATCAAAGGGAACCAAGAAATAACAGAAATATCAATGTGTAATCAAATTTATAAGTTGTCCTTGTTCGCCGACAATATTTTGTTAACTCTGACCAATCCTGTTACATCTATCCCCCTTTATAAAAAGAATTGGAACAATTTCACAAACTTACACATTTTTTGATCAACCAATCCAAATCAGAGATTCTTGGAGTCTCTCTTACCCCATACACTATAAATCTGATCAAAAATATCTGCCCTTTTAGATGGTGCAAAGACTCCTTAAAATATTTAGGAGTCGTTATAGCAGAAGACCTAGGGGGATATTTATCAAAGCGTCAACTGATAATACGCTGGAATCCTGCGATTCATCCGCCATAGTTAACAAAGCGTGAAGCTCGTCAAATGTTGAAATGTGTGACGAAATATACGCTCCCGCAATCTCAATCCGACGCAGATCGATGGTTGCGTCATTACAGATGTTTCGAATTCACATTCGACTCTATTTGACCCTTTTTCCAATTTCTCAAACATTTAACAGGTACGCTTGCGTCTATTCCGACGCAGCATACCTAGTTTTCAATCCGCCACCCTTGAGGCTGCGGATGCCATAGAAATCAATTGGAGTCTGAAAACACAAAAAGCTTATGTTTGATGCTGCAAGAGAATGAAGTATATTACATAATAAAAGTAAATTAGAAACTTTCGGCTAGATTTAGAGTTTTGTCGGTAACGACCCGCGTAGCTAACGCTGGCTTTTTTCTGGCCGCACCTTTTAAATAACTCTGGTATTGAGAGTCCACAGAATGGCTGCGTTAGGCTCCAAAAAACGAGCGTAGAGCATATTTAACGCAACTTCAACTCTCGATACCAGAGTTGCTTACGGACAGCTTCAAAAACGTGCTCATGCACGATTCCCCCATAGGAAACAATGGGGCTGTTTGAGCTGAAAAAAAACCTAACACCTGCAAAAAGCCGCGTTCAGCTCCTAACGCAGCCCCATTGTTTGCTATGGGGAAACACTTCCTACGTCTGCACCTAACACTCTAACATGTACCCCGAGTCTAAACACCCCTAACCTTACACTTATTAACCCCTATTCTGCCGCCCCCGCTATCGCTGACCCCTGCATATTATTATTAACCCCTAATCTGCCGCTCCGTAAACCGCCGCTACTTACATTATCCCTATGTACCCCTAATCTGCTGTCCCTAACACCGCCGACCCCTATATTATATTTATTAACCCCTAATCTGCCCCCCACAACGTCGCCTCCACCTGCCTACACTTATTAACCCCTAATCTGCCGACCGGACCGCACCGCTATTATAATAAAGTTATTAACCCCTAATCCGCCTCACTAACCCTATAATAAATAGTATTAACCCCTAATCTGCCCTCCCTAACATCGCCGACACCTAACTTCAAACATTAACCCCTAATCTGCCGACTGGAGCTCACCGCTATTCTAATAAATGTATTAACCCCTAAAGCTAAGTCTAACCCTAACACTAACACCCCCCTAACTTAAATATAATTTAAATCTAACGAAATTAATTAACTCTTATTAAATAAATGATTCCTATTTAAAGCTAAATACTTACCTGTAAAATAAATCCTAATATAGCTACAATATAAATTATAATTATATTATAGCTATTTTAGGATTAATATTTATTTTACAGGTAACTTTGTATTTATTTTAACCAGGTACAATAGCTATTAAATAGTTAAGAACTATTTAATAGCTTAAATAGTTAAAATAATTACAAAATTACCTGTAAAATAAATCCTAACCTAAGTTACAATTAAACCTAACACTACACTATCAATAAATTAATTAAATAAAATACCTACAATTACCTACAATTAAACCTAACACTACACTATCAATACATTAATTAAATAAATACAATATCTACAAATAAATACAATGAAATAAACTAACTAAAGTACAAAAAATAAAAAAGAACTAAGTTACAAAAAATAAAAAAATATTTACAAACATCAGAAAAATATTACAACAATTTTAAACTAATTACACCTACTCTAAGCCCCCTAATAAAATAACAAAGACCCCCAAAATAAAAAAAAATGCCCTACCCTATTCTAAATTACTAAAGTTCAAAGCTCTTTTACCTTACCAGCCCTGAACAGGGCCCTTTGCGGGGCATGCCCCAAAGAATTCAGCTCTTTTGCCTGTAAAAAAAAACATACAATACTCCCCCCCAACATTACAACCCACCACCCACATACCCCTAATCTAACCCAAACCCCCCTTAAATAAACCTAACACTAAGCCCCTGAAGATCTTCCTACCTTGTCTTCACCATGCCAGGTATCAACGATCGTTCCAGGCTCCGAAATCTTCATCTAAGCCCAAGCGGGGGCTAGACATCCATCATCCGATGGCTGAAGAAGTCCAGAAGAGGCTCCAAAGTCTTCATCCTATCCGGGAAGAAGAGTAGATCCGGACCGGCAACCATCTTCTTCCAAGTGGCATCTTCTATCTTCATCCGATGAGGACCGGCTCCATCTTGAAGACCTCCACCGCGGACCCATCTTCTTCTTCCGACGACTGCCCGACGAATGACGGTTCCTTTAAGGGACGTCATCCAAGATGGAGTCCCTCGAATTCCGATTGGCTGATAGGATTCTATCAGCCAATCGGAATTAAGGTAGGAAAATTCTGATTGGCAGATGGAATCAGCCAATCAGAATCAAGTTCAATCCGATTGGCTGATTCAATCAGCCAATCAGATTGAGCTCGCATTCTATTGGCTATTCCGATCAGCCAATAGAATGCGAGCTCAATCTGATTGGCTGATCGGATCAGCCAATCAGATTGAACTTGATTCTGATTGGCTGATTCCATCAGCCAATCAGAATTTTCCTACCTTAATTCCGATTGGCTGATAGAATCCTATCAGCCAATCGGAATTCGAGGGACGCCATCTTGGAAGACGTCCCTTAAAGGAACCGTCATTCGTCGGGAAGTCGTCAGAAGAAGAAGATGGGTCCGCGGTGGAGGTCTTCAAGATGGAGCCGGTCCTCATTGGATGAAGATAGACGATGCCGCTTGGAAGAAGATGGTTGCCGGTCCGGATCTACTCTTCTTCCCGGATAGGATGAAGACTTTGGAGCCTCTTCTGGACTTCTTCAGCCGTCGGATGATGGATGTCTAGCCCCCGCTTGGGCTTAGATGAAGATTTCGGAGCCTGGAACGATTGGTGATACCTGGCATGGTGAAGACAAGGTAGGAAGATCTTCAGGGGCTTAGTGTTAGGTTTATTTAAGGGGGGTTTGGGTTAGATTAGGGGTATGTGGGTGGTGGGTTGTAATGTTGGGGGGGGTATTGTATGTTTTTTTTTACAGGCAAAAGAGCTGAATTCTTTGGGGCATGCCCCGCAAAGGGCCCTGTTCAGGGCTGGTAAGGTAAAAGAGCTTTGAACTTTAGTAATTTAGAATAGGGTAGGGCATTTTTTTATTTTGGGGGTCTTTGTTATTTTATTAGGGGGCTTAGAGTAGGTGTAATTAGTTTAAAATTGTTGTAATATTTTTCTGATGTTTGTAAATATTTTTTTATTTTTTGTAACTTAGTTCTTTTTTATTTTTTGTACTTTAGTTAGTTTATTTCATTGTATTTATTTATAGATATTGTATTTAATGAATGTATTGATAGTGTAGTGTTAGGTTTAATTGTAGGTAATTGTAGGTATTTTATTTAATTAATTTATTGATAGTGTAGTGTTAGGTTTAATTGTAACTTAGGTTAGGATTTATTTTACAGGTAATTTTGTAATTATTTTAACTATTTTAGCTATTAAATAGTTCTTAACTATTTAATAGCTATTGTACCTGGTTAAAATAAATACAAAGTTACCTGTAAAATAAATATTAATCCTAAAATAGCTATAATATAATTATAATTTATATTGTAGCTATATTAGGGTTTATTTTACAGGTAAGTATTTAGCTTTAAATAGGAATAATTTATTTAATAAGAGTTAATTTATTTAGTTAGATTTAAATTATATTTAACTTAGGGGGGTGTTAGTGTTAGGGTTAGACTTAGCTTTAGGGGTTAATCCATTTATTAGAATAGCGGCGAGATTCGGTCGGCAGATTAGGGGTTAATAATTGAAGTTAGGTGTCGGCGATGTTAGGGAGGGCAGATTAGGGGTTAATACTATTTATTATAGGGTTATTGAGGCGGGAGTGAGGCGGATTAGGGGTTAATAACTTTATTATAGTAGCGGTGAGATCCGCTCGGCAGATTAGGGTTTAATAAGTGTAGGCAGGTGGAGGCGACGTTGAGGGGGGCAGATTAGGGGTTAATAAATATAATATAGGGGTCGGCGGTGTTAGGGGCAGCAGATTAGGGGTACATAGCTATAATGTAGGTGGCGGCTCTTTGCGGTCGGCAGTTTAAGGGTTAATTATTGTAAGTAGCTGGCGGCGACGTTGTGGGGGGCAGGTTAGGGGTTAATAAATATAATATAGGGGTCGGCGGTGTTAGGGGCAGCAGATTAGGGGTACATAGCTATAATGTAGGTGGCAGCTCTTTGCGGTCGGCAGATTAGGGGTTAATTATTGTAGGTAGCTGGTGGCGACGTTGTTGGGGGCAGGTTAGGGGTTAATAAATATAATATAGGGGTCGGCGGTGTTAGGGGCAGCAGATTAGGGGTACATAAGTATAACGTAGGTGGCGGTCGGCAGATTAGGGGTTAAAAATATTTAATCGAGTGGCGGCGATGTGGGGGGACCTCGGTTTAGGGGTACATAGGTAGTTTATGGGTGTTAGTGTACTTTAGAGCACAGTAGTTAAGAGCTTTATAAACCGGCGTTAGCCCAGAAAGCTCTTAATTACTGACTTTTTTTCTGCGGCTGGAGTTTTGTCGTTAGAATTCTAACGCTCACTTTAGCCACGACTCTAAATACCGGAGTTAGAAAGATCCCATTGAAAAGATAGGATACGCAATTGACGTAAGGGGATCTGCGGTATGGAAAAGTCGCGGCTGAAAAGTGAGCGTTAGACCCTTTCCTGACTGACTCCAGTAGCCTAAAACCAGCGCTAGGAGCCTCAAACGCTGGTTTTCACGGCTACTGCCAAACTCTAAATCTAGGCCTTTATTAAAATTGTATACCCTTTCTAAATCAAAAAAATAGTATTGCTCCACATTTGGGGCACTAGTAGATAAAGGGATAAAAATGAAAAATACATTACTAAT
Source organism: Bombina bombina (assembly GCF_027579735.1). Taxonomy (NCBI): domain Eukaryota; kingdom Metazoa; phylum Chordata; class Amphibia; order Anura; family Bombinatoridae; genus Bombina; species Bombina bombina. The sequence goes on along the minus strand of NC_069508.1, from coordinate 162,251,663 downwards.
TATGGATTATGTTACAACTTTGTCTCACATTGCAAAGCAAGGGGACAATATTATTTCTCCAAATTTGTTGCAAAGTTTTGCCCCAAACTTGTTGCACTAATAGATATAGAGATACAAATGAAATACATACACAACTATAATATAGCTAACTTCCTTTTTATTTATTTTTTGAAAAATCTATGTGCGCCATGTTTAAGCCATGTAATACAAGTCCCACTCTCCACTTCGCACCAAATTTGACGCAACACTTTTCACACCAATTATGATGCAAACTCCTAAACAACACACTTCTCTACCTAACATTGCGCTAACAGACTTAAAACTGCTGGGGCTCAGAATTATTGTTATTAATTTTCTTGAGTCCCCAGCACATCTGATATATTAAAATTACTTATATGTAATCTATCATATATAAACTAATCAGAATGAGCTTATTTGGCAGAATAAAAATAATACTGATATTTTCAACTTTGACAATAAATATTGATATATAACACAAGCTTATATCTGCATATTAACGTATTGTTGTAAACATATATATACAACAATTATATAAATTAATGTTATTGTTCTCACCTCAATGTCTCGAGGAGTATGATAGAATTGTTTCTACATTGTTTGCTCTGTTCGGTATGATACGGCTTCCTCCTCTCTCCGTTCTTGAGTGCGGTGCTGCTGTCTTAGATACTGGACGCTAAAGAGCGCCCAGCCAAATCGATACTGCAAGCAGAAGAAAACACAGAGCACAACCGCAACTCAAGGTAAAAGCATTTAATGTTTGATATGGAGCTATCAATAAAATTGCACTTACAAGATGTTTGTTACAATATCGCCTTTAATAAACAATTCTCCGACTGCACCCAGGCTCTTTCACTCCTGACGTCACTTCCAACTCTGTTGCGTCCATGCGCCTGTGTGAAAATCAGAAGCGCTGATGCATATCACCACCGGTAGCAGTTTGTCTTTGTAACAACAACTCGTTCGTGTGGGAACAAAGTGTGTAATGTTGTCCTCCGTCTACGCGTTTCATCTGATTAACACAGACTTTCTCAAGACCCAGGACTCATGTTGCACAGTTCGCGGGGATCCTCTATTTAAATGTCTTAGTGAAATTTAATTGGATATTAATGCTCCAATCCTGTTGATAATACAAACACACCTTTCTTTCCATAGCAAAGCGGTGGTCAATTGTTGTTACTTATACATTGGTTGCAATTCAAATACATAGCTTCCATAACAAATATACCATATAATAATACAGAAATACATTAAAACTGAAATACTTTATTCTTATTCTAAAAAAGAGATTTTTTGAAGTTAATAAAAGCTATTCTTACACCACAATGGCTTTATAGATAAATTCATAAAAAGTTCATAAAAAGTAATACATAAAAAGTAATAACCATACACAACTGTAGAATTCCTAAAAAATGTATATATTTATATATAAAAAAATTTGCTGAAATATCTATCTGATATTGTATAATTTACACTATACCTTTATCCTTGAATAACCTTACTAAAAAATATATTTATATAAATATTGTCATAAAAATAAATTAAAAATGATGAAGCTCAGATTGATATATATCTTTAACCCTGACTAATACTCATTCACATCAAGGTACAACATTAACCTATATCATGAAGGCTTGCAGATCTAAATCTATATTCAAGCCTTTAGGGGCCAAACATTCAAGATTCTGGATCCACTTAGTTTCCTTTTTTCTTAACGTAGTGAGTCTTTGATGAGGGTTGGAACTGACTCGCACTATTTCTAAGATGCTGATTGGCAGTGATTGGTTTCTTTATAAAAAGAATTGGAACAATTTCACAAACTTACACATTTTTTGATCAACCAATCCAAATTGGAGATTCTTGGAGTCTCTCTTACCCCATACACTATAAATCTGATCAAAAATATCTGCCCTTTTAGATGGTGCAAAGACTCCTTAAAATATTTAGGAGTCGTTATAGCAGAAGACCTAGGGGGATATTTATCAAAGCGTCAACTGATAATACGCTGGAATCCTGCGATTCATCCGCCGTAGTCAACGAAGCGTCAAGCTCGTCAAATGTTGAAATGTGTGACGAAATATACGCTCCTGCAATCTCAATCCGACACAGATCGATGGTTGCGTCATTACAGATGTTTTTCGAATTCACATTCGACTCTATTTGACCCTTTTCCCAATTTCTCAAACATTTAACAGGTACGCTTGCGTCTATTCCGACTCAGCATACCTAGTTTTCAATCCGCCACCCTTGAGGCTGCGGATGCCATAGAACTCAATGGGAGTCTGAAAACACAGAAAGCTTATGTTCGATGCTGCAAGAAATGAAGTATATTAAATAATAAAAGTAAATTAGAAACTTTATTAAAATTGTATACCCTTTCTAAATCAAACAATAGTATTGCTCCATATTTGGGGCACTAGTAGATAAGGGATAAAAATGAAAAATACATTACTACTTATGGATTATGCTACAAATTTGTCTCTCATTACAAAGCAAGGGGACAATGTTATTTCTACAAATTTGTTGCAAAGTTTTGCCCCAAACTTCTTGCACTAATAGATATAGAGATACAAATGAAATAAATACACAACATAATATAGCTAACTTCCTTTTTATTTATTTTTTTAAAAATCTATGTGCACCATGTTTAAGCCATGTAATACAAGTCCCTCTCTCCACTTCGCACCAAATTTGACGCAACACTTTTCACACCAATTATGATGCAAACTCCTAAACAACCCACACACTAGTGAATTTTTCAACCACTTTTGATAGGAATATGCATAATCACATGATTTATGACATCACCCAATCTGATTCAAATATACATTTTAAACTATTACTAATGAATCAAATTGCTCGATACTTGTGTCATTGATCACTCATCAGAACTTGTAAGTGCCATTTGTTACATTGTGTATTATAAGTTGAATGTATGTATATGTAAAATTAGTATTAAAGATAAACGTTGATGCTGACATTAAATTGATGAATTGATGTTTGAATCAATATAATCTTAAACTGATAGCTCAAAGGGCAAGCCCACCTAACATTAAACTGTCATTATTCAGATACAGCAGAAATTAAATCACCTCTTTACTGTCATGCTATTTTCAGTGTATTTCTTCTTTCTCTTGAATTTTTTTTTAGTAAGAAATGTCATCTTATATGCCAGCCCATTTTATAACACCTGTGTATGGGTGTTTTTTAAAACTAGATTGCAATAAGGAGGGGTTACACAGGTATAGAGAAAAAACTGGCCCATCTCTTAAAATATAAATTGATTGCAAATAAATACATATGATACACTGATTACATGTTATATTCGCAATTATTCCTGCTTAGAATAATTATAAATTTACACTATATACATATAGTGGTATAAATAAACACAGAGATATGAAAGACAACATTGTTTAGAACAAAAAAAGAAATTTAGGGACATGTAAATATGCTTGCAAAAGATTTCTGACATAACACACACATATAATATATATATATATATATATATATATATATATATATATATATATATATATATATATATATATATATATATATATATATACACACACACACACAAGTATGTGCAAAGGTATATGTACAAATTCTAGCATTGATAATCATTTATAAAAATAAAAAAAACATGAGATAAAAGCATATACACATTAATTTACATGAAAGTATCATATAACAAATAAATATAAAAATAACTTTCTATGAGATATTATTTGTTGAGGTATAAATCTAGCTATTTCTTGGACATTAACAGATAAAAAATAAAAGATTAGCTATAGAGAAATGTTCTTGTTCATGGACAGTAATGAAATGGTATAAATAAAGTTGGAAAAAACAGAACAACCACGACATCGATGACTGTTAGTTAACAACAATCCGATGCTCATCCCGCCATACTTGATGCGTGTTTTTGACATTTTATTTTAGAAATAAGGGCATCGTATTTGGATCCGCTGTGTCTGCCGATGTCTGTCAAGCATATTGACTTCGGCGAATGCCGATATACCGACTGAATTATATTCCTATTAAAGAGGCTTTTATCACATGATTCGTTATCTTGGAATGCCAAAAATCTTACATGGATGGGTCGAATCAATTCCATCAAAATTAATGCTTTCCCCAGACTCCTTTATATACAGCAAACTCTACCTAACCCCATCCCCCCCCCCCTACACTTCACAAATTCTAAAACTATTTAGCTCATTTATATGGAAGGAAAAGCAACCTAGAATAAATAGAAACATTATGATCCACTCTAAAAATCAAGGAGGGCTGGGTGTCCCTGATATAGAAACCTACAGAACATCTATATTCCTACAACATATTTTAGATTGGAGGATCCATAAAAATCAGAAACGTTGGATTGAATTAGAAGAGGAGTTAAACCCAGAGGTAAATTTAGCTACCATATGTTGGCACCCAAATTGTAATCAGGTAATCAAACTCATTCCTAACCCTATCACTAAAGAAACTACTTGGATATGGGAAGTAGCAAACAGAAAAAACCTGTACATATCCTCAAGACCATCACCCCTGACCGCTTTAGTACACAATAACGAATTCTCCTTAGGTCACTTAGGAATATTCAATGATCTGAATTCCTCAATATCAGACATAGCCACACACCAATTTAGTAGTAATAACAACACCATATATACACAAAATCAACTCCTGGAGAGAGGTTTTACATGGGCTCACAATTGGTTCAACTATAGGAGAACACTCCATTATTTATACACACACAAACATAATAAGAATTTAATCCGCCCCCTTACCAACCTTGAGAAATTATATACTTCAAATCAACCTACGAAACACACTCTATCCAAAATACACAAACTTTTCACGTGCCCACCACCAGGTAATCTACCACATTCTATTGAATCCTGGAGAGGGAACTGGGAGTGATTATACTCCCTCATATATCAATAAGCATGTTTTGCAATACTATAGCTTCCTCATCTTCAGCCTCTCTACTAGAACTTAATTACATAATCCTTCATAATTGGTACCTTACCCCTAAGAGATTACATAAATTGTACCCTTTATCCAATAATAGATGTTGGAGGTGTGGACATGTGAGAAGTGGGATGGCACCTATGTAGTGGTGGTGTTCACAGATTAATCAATATTGGAGGGATATAGTTAAAGCGATAAAATAAATCTTTCAGTTTGCCCTAGCACTAGACCCCTTAATTTTACTGCTCAATGAGCACATTAAACTTTCTTCTAAAAGCTATAAAATTCTGTTCAGGATATTGACAAACAGTGCAAAGGCCCTCATAGCAAAAAATTGGAAATCGAACGAGGTCCCTACCTTGATTATGTGGAGACATAAAGTTACAGACTTAATCGAATTGGAGTAGTATAGATACTATAAAATGGATACAAAAGACTATTTCATTAAATCACAAATAATTTGGGAGCAATATCTGAAACACAGATCTGCAAATAGATTCATCCAAGATTAAAGTCCCCAATTCTCTTAATATATAGACTCATACACCTAGACATTTGCAAGAAGCAAACACTTAAATCAAACTGGGAAATAATAGACATCTCAAATAGGATAACTCTTATATGCTGTAACAAAAAAAAACATATTTTATTCTCTATATACAACAGGCGAGATAACGACTTGATTTAATACATATGTCAAAATAATGAGACACACTCAATGTTTTTGTTTGAATGTTAAAGTTTATTATTAAAATGCAAAACTGGGAACCTTTGCTATACAGACAAAATGTTAAATCCAAAAGACCGGTGTTACATATTTCGCTTTGATGTAAGATGTTGTGTATTGTTAATGGATTCTCAATAAAAAGATTGTAAATAAAAGCACCTGGGGTATTGCTTTGTAAACTGTAACCCAGTCAGAGTGTGCACTGCACTGCAGGAGTCAGGTGTACACAGATCAGTGAGCGAAATGCACGTATACAGGAAAACACAGGGGGGGGGTGAAACAGAGGCAACAAATATTTACACATGAATGAATTCCACACAGTGTTAGACAGGGCAAAATAAACCTCCTCTCGTAGTTACTGTGCAACTCGCCAACGTGCTGTGTCTACGGCAACAGACTGTTTAAACAGCAAACGACATTATATGTGTTAGGATTTATTTATGCTCATTTGAAAATAACAAAATTGATCAGAGCATAGTCACAAGGCACAATTACATACTGACGCTTTCAAATACATCTTACTGTGTGTGCAAATCTGATGATAGAAATGTACAGGGGGTTTACAGAAAATGTTAGTGGCAGGGACAGAATAAAATGTCCGAAACTTTATATTTTTTTAAAGGGATACTAAACACAATTTTTTTCCTTTCATGATTGCCTAAAGGGGCAGTTTTTTTCACTTAGGCCTCAATCCCAATCTATATCAGCTGCAGTTTTTTTTAAAGCTGAAAATGCTACTTTTTTATTCATCGCAATCCTAATATCATGTTTTTATCTAAGCAGTGAGGGACTGTGGGTGTTCATGGAATAAAACACAGGCTTTGTATCCAGAAATGTCAGATATTCGTTCCCTCTGTAGAGAATACTGGGGTCACAGGGAAGCATCTCAGGGCCAAATATCATATGCCCACAACTGATAAATGCCCAGTGCTTTACACCAATTAATTCCTGCAAATACTCAATACACAGGGGCAAATATCACACCATGTTCAGCACTGATCAACACTTATGTTCATACAACGCATGTAAAGAAAATCTCCTTCAATAATTGGATTTTTAATGTACGAAATCTTCAGATATCTTCTAATTAGTATTCCTGAAAATAAAGCAATCTCTCTGCTAAATACATTCTAACGTATATAAAGGAAATATTAATTAAAAGAACAAACACTACCATTAATCAAGAACATTAAAAGCTCTATGAGCAGGATTAAATATAGTAGATATAACTGTATCAATTAATTTAAAGGATTTTGTTGTATAAGTAACACACCCTATGTTCATTTAAAGGCATAACAAGGTGAAAATGTAAAAAAAATGTGTGCATTTAGAATTAGAATCATTTTTGCAATATACTTCCATTAGTAAAAGGTATTACTGTTTCAGTGGCATATGCACATATGCTACATCTGGCTAGTGCATCACGATAAAAAAAAAAAACATGCCTGCTCAGAGACCTAACGGTGGTAGGTACTGCATCAATAAAGACTTTGGGCTAGATTACGAGTGGCGAGCTAACTATTGCAATAAGGGGTATTTTGCGGCTCTTTGTGCGTGTCGGAAGATGTGTGCGTTTTACAAGTTAAAAGTTAACGTGTTTGCGCAATCTAATTTAACGTTCGTTGAGTTAGCACAACTTCAGAGCTCTGGTAAATTGTTACGCAAGACACAAAGTTGCACAAAAAAACATCAAAATTACATTTAACGGTACAGTTTCACTCATAATAACACTATCTGATATAAATTATTTAAAAAAAATATTGCATTAAAAAGTTATAAGGGCTCAAAGATATGAGGTCTAAGGTGTTAGAAAAAAAGGCTACAGAGGGCTTTAACATAGAGATATATACATCCACATGTCTAAATATGTATATGTGTGAAATATACTGTATATATGTGTATATGTGTGAAATATACTGTATATACAGTATGTTTATATGTGTGTACATATGTATTTAAGTATTTATGTATTTTATTGTATATGTACTGTACATAATTCACATTTCAATGTTCTTCACATAGAAGAATATTTTCTATTTATTCTTTTATATATATATATATATATATATATATATATATATATATATATATATATATAAAAGTATCATATATTTAATATTGAAAGTACATTATTTTCTATCACCTAAATTACGAGTTTTGCGTTAGGCTTAAAAAGCAGCATTGGCCGGTCCTAACGCTGCTTTTTAATGCCCGCTGGTATTACGAGTCTTGCAGGTACAGGTGTACCGCTCACTTTTTTGGCCAGACTTGGCAATACCGCAAATCCACTTACGTAAATTGCGTATCCTCTTTTTTCAATGGGACTTGCATAGCGCCGGTATTCCGAGTCTGCCAAAAAGTGAGCGGTACACCCTCTCCTGTCAAGACTGGTACCGTATTTTAAGTCAGTAGTTAAAGGGATAGTAAACACCAGAATTTTTGTTGTTTAAAAAGGTAGATAATCCCTTTATTACCCATTCCCCAATTTTGCATAACCAACACAGTTATAATAATATACTTTTTACCTCTGTGATTACCTTGTATCTATGCCTCTGCAAACTGCCCCCTTATTTCAGTTCTTTTGACAGACATGCATTTTTAGCCAATCAATGCTTGCTCTTAGGAACTTCACGTGCCGGAGCTCAATGTTATCTATATGAAACACATGAACTAACGCCCTCTAGTGTTGAAAAACTGTCAAAATGCTTTCCGATGGGGGAGGAGCTAGCCCTGCTTCTGAGCGGTCACACTATACATGAGCTCCGGCTATTTTCCCTAGATTTATCTTTTATTTTGACCGCTCGGAGCAGGCAACTTCTTCATTGGCCAGTAATGGACTAAGCAGTAGAGTACCCTCTGCATCCAGGATGGATTAAAGCTTTGGCTCAGCGTTAAACCTCAGGTTCGCAAAGATCGCCCCAGCAAGAGAGGAAGGCGCCATCTTGACAACTCAGCCACGCTGCTATCACCTCTGTGAAAGTAGGGTACTAAAGCCCTGATATCTCCTTTAACATGGCAGAACACCCCTTCCATTCACTCATCATGGATAAGCTTAAAGCTTTCGAACGCAAAATGGATGTGTGTTTTGGGGACTTACTTTGTTCGTTTCACACAGAGCCTACATGCGGCGACGCTAGCCAAGAAGATCCCGAGACAGTATTACCTGGATATGTTCCTTACACTACTCTTCAGGTCCCGACTCAGCTTGTTCATACAGCCATTCCCACCGCAGCTTTAAATGAGGCACCGCCTCTGCCTGAGGACATACATGACACGCTAGAAAACTATGACCTGCTCAAATCGGATCGACCAACAGCTACGCGGATGGTGGTAGGCAAGCTTTACCTCCGACTATCAAGACCTCCTGCAACTACCCGGCCGGTGACTGGAGACTTCGATCACCTTACTCCCGCACCTCACTCCCGATGCCGCAACTTGCCTTGCCTCCTCATTTGCGCTGCTGGTCCTATCCTGCCTAGCTTCAGAAGTGGCATCGGCTGATCTCCCACAAAACATAGCCTGCTTTCTGCGTATCTCTAGCACTCTTGATCAGAAGCAGCTATCAGTGTGTCCGGGACTATGGATTCTAGTGACACCTTACTACTAACCTTCGGAACACCCTATATTAGAGACTTCTCCACTCCACATCCCTATAAGAACTATAGAGCGAGATGCAGGGTAAGTCTCTGTCAACAACTTCTGCCCTAGAGAACGGGGAGCATCCACAGTACCCGCTCATACTCTCATCCCTAACTTTTGCTTTATAGGAGCCTAATATGATTTGTATCTGCATTCAAGTGTTTGCTTCATACTTCTAATATTTCTAGGTGTCAGTTTACTCTATTATGTTAACAACCTGAATGACACTAACTCCATTTACACTTATATACTTATCTATAACTGTTTGTCTTTTTTAGAGTTTAACATTCTCTCACCTACGTGAGGTCTTAGTAAATCTGAAACAAGGGGAGGTTCCTGGTACAGTAGCTATTATACGGGTGCAGACACCACAACAGCAACTCCTAATGGTAGAGTGTATTCAGTCCCCCATGAGGCATTGACATCTATTATCTTTCACAGAGGGATAAAGTAATATATTACATAGCATGGGGCCCACACTCTTATTAGCCCAGTAATTGGTTTCATAGCATACAGGTCTACCATTCGCATATAAGAGTATTACAAAGCCCTATATTTACAATAGCTTCGCCGCATTTACTTATGGCCATGAGAGACATATCAACCACTTGAAAGAACTACTAGTATATATACCTGGTTCCCAATCTTGGGATGTCCTATGTATTTAGTAGCAGATTCCACAGATACACCATTTAATCTCCTCATAGTATAGTACTGCAATTACAAAGATACATTTTTGTCTTCAAGTACTGACATGAGCAAGTGTCTTCTCAGAAAATCTTAATTGTTCTGTGTGTCTATTAGCTTTTAGCTGCATAATTTATCTAGTGGTATTTTTTTTGCATTATATGTTTAATTTATGTTTTGTATAGCCACTAATTTAGCTTGGAGCATATGCCTCGGATATTTCTAGACCTAGCCTTAGTTTGACCTATCACCCTGCAGATTACTTATACTTACTGAGTCCTAATAACCCCCTGTCTTCCTTGTCACTCAACCCCAGATAATATGCGTTTCTAACAGGGGCCAAATCTCCTTCCCCCCCTCCCCCCCACTTCCTCTGCTCCCTCCTTCTCCTCACTTTTTCTTCTCTCCCCCTTTTTCACCTCTTTTAAGCAGCTCTGGTCAGCTGATTCTTCCCATCTTCTTTTTCACCAATACTAGGTCCAAAAGTGACCATTCTTAATACTATTTTCCTCCCTCAGTGCTCATCAGCTTAGTCGGGTTCAAAAGTAACCTTTGTTTTCATGGAGGACTTCATCTCAACTCATCCCAACACATATTATATAAAAGAGGTTTCAGAAGACTAACCATACAGCTTTCATGTATCACACCTGACTTATCCAATATATGTCTGTTATATAATCTGATATCTATGTTCTATGGTATCTCAAATATGTTGTACTATCTCTATAACCTCAATAAAAAATTTATAAATAAAAAAAAAAAAAAAAATGCTTTCCGATTAGAGGCAGTCTTCAAGGTCTAAGAAATTAGCACATGAACCTCCTAGATTCAGCTTTCAACTAAGAATACCAAGAGAACAAAGCAAAATTGGTAATAAAAGTAAATTGGAAAGTTGTTTAAAATTACATGCCCTATTTAAATCATGAAAGATTTTTTTTTACTTTACTGTCCCTTTAAGAGTTTTACACTACAACGCTGCAGCATAAAACTCTTAACTAAAGTGATAAAAAGTACCCTAACACCCATAAACTACCTATTAACCACTAAACCGAGGCCCTCCCACATCGCAAACGCTAAAAGAAAATTATTAACCCCTAATATGCCAAACCGGACATCGCCGCCACTATAATAAATATATTAACCCCTAAACCGCTGCACTCCCACCTCGCAAACATTAGTTAAATATTATTAACCCCTAATCTGCCATCCCTAACATCGCCGACACCTACCTACATTTACTAACCCCTAATCTGCCGCCCCCAATGTCACCACCACTATACTAAAGTTATTAACCCCTAAATCTAAGTCTAACCCTAAACCCTAACCCCCCCTAACTAAAATAAAATTAAAAGAAATCTAAATAAAAATTACTATCATTAACTAAATTATTCCTATTTAAAACTAAATACTTAACTGTAAAATAAACCCTAAAATAGCTACAATATAACTAATAGTTACATTGTATCTAGCTTAGGGTTTATTTTTATTTTACAGGCAAGTTTGTATTTATTGTAACTAGGTAGAATAGTTACTAAATAGTTATTAACAATTTAATAAACTACCTAGCTAAAATAAAGACAAATTGACCTGTAAAATATTTTTTTTCAGCCGGCTCTCCCCGTTGATTCCTATGGGGAAATCGTGCACGAGCACGCACAACCAGCTCACCGCTAATGTAAGCAGCGCTGGTATTGGGTGCGGTAATGAGCAAAATTTTGCTCAACACTCACTTTTTGTCTATTAACGCCGGGTTTGTAAAAACCCGTAATACCAGCGCTGTCTGTAAGTGAGCGGTGAGCATAAACTGCTCCTTAGCACCGCATAGCCTCTAACGCAAAACTCGTAATCTAGGTGCTTGTGAAGAACATAGGAATTTAAATATGCGTTTTGCGCATCAGGGTTCACAATTTAGATTTTAACGCTGTTGGGTTAGCGCACATGAAAACTTAGTAGTCTTAAGGCACATTATTGAAATATTACAAATATAATATAAATAAAATTATTAAAAATTATTAAACATACAGTAAAAAATATACATATATTCTATGGATTATTTAACGGTATATTTTATAATTGTTATCAATTTTTTTATGTTTTATATGTAATATTTCAATAAAGCGCCTTAAGATGACTAAGTTCTCAAGTGCACTAACACAAACAAAATCGAAATTGGGAAACAATGCACATAACGCATATTTTACATTCCTATAGAAAAATTTACTTTTTTATATTAAATAAATATTTCTATGTATATCTGATACTGTTCATGTAAAATATATAGGAATAGATATACAGGTATAGGTCAAAATATAGAGAAATATTTATTAAATAATAAACAGAACATATTCTTCTATTTGAAGAATATTGGAATGTGAAATATTAATATTATCATGTCAGGATTAGCGCACTTGAACATACGCGGTCCGGTTAGCACTTGAGTATGGGTATTAGTTTTTTTTAAAGTTTTCATGCTTCATTGACTTCTATGCGGGAGGAAGTTAACGCTGTTGTGATTTTACTTCCAACTTGTAATACAAGAGTAACCCGGCACAAAAAGCCTCCATATAGTGAAGTTAACGATTGAGCGGGAGCACTTAATCCACTCGTAATCTAGCTCTTAAAGGGGCACTCAATCAAAATTAAACTTTCATTATTCAGATAGAACATGCCATTTTAAAACAACTTTCCAATTTACTTCCATTAACAAAATGTGCACAGTATTTTTATATTTAAACTTTTTGAGTCACCAGCTCCCACTGAGCATGTGCAAGAATAAGTGTGTATGCATTTGTGAATGGCTGATGGCTGTCACATGGCACGTGTATGCATTTGTGATTGGCTGATGGCTGTCACATGGTACAGGGGGAGTGGAAAAAGACATAACTTTTAAAATTGTCAGAAAAAAAATCTGCTACTCATTTGAAGTTGCGTTGTCTTGTTATCTCACATTTGTTGATTATGCAAATCTACTGTGTTGACTGGTCCTTTAACTTGTAAGGAATACATATACATTTACACTCAGAAGAGATGAAGACAAATAAATAAAAAGGTAAAAACACGCTTATAAAAAATATTTTATAAAGCCCTATGTTCGATAGCCCAGTCTTTCAAATAAGAACCGATTACTGCTGTAGAATGAACTTGATGGCTTGTCCCTCGGCAAGACATCTAGAAAAAAAAAGTAAAAAACACTCAGCGCATACGACTCAAGTGTATTTTATTCTACAAACAGCGCAAATAAAAAGAGACTTACAAGATAAGCCTTCTTGACAAGGTACGTATGCAAGTAATCCACAATCCATGGGTGCCCCTGTTCTCAAAAAGCCTCTCAGCTTGAGACAGTTGTCGTCACACAGTGTGAATAAGTTTGCCCGACAGGCAAATGAAAGACGTTCTGGAATTGAAAGAAGGGCGCCTCATATATTGATCAGAATAAAAATTCCCAAAAGGGTATTCACAATGAAAAAAGAACTATGGATGAGTGCAAATTGAGCAAGCTGGATCTCAAAAGCCTCCAGTTGACTGGCCACCTAGGCTTCACAGGCAATCAGGATCCCTCTCAGTGCAGGGCTGACTGGCCTCATGTGCTTGGCAGACAGTCTGGGTTCAACTCAGTTGTAAGGGTTAAAAATAATCCCTGTGAGTCTGAATCAATCTGAGGTTTTTGAGAGAAAACTGCACCACATAAAAGTTAAAACCTTTTATTCTGTCAGGTTAATAAAACATACAATGCGTTTCTCAGACATGCAGGTCCGTTTCATCAGGCATCAAAAAAGGCGCTAATGGATAAGAAAAGGTCTTCTGGTCCAGACGAGTATCCATAGCTGATGGTATGACTATGACTTTCTCTGAGTTCAATCTGAGCGGCTTTGTGATAACCAGGAGAGCCCTCAGATTGTGGATTACTTCTCATACGGATCATGTCAAGGATACTTATCTTGTACATCTGTTTTTATTTGCGATATCTTTTTTTGGAATAAAATACACTTGAATCAAAATACACTTTTATTTGCTTCATAGGATACACTTGAGTGAACGGCCATTCACTGGAGAAGAGCTGCCAATCTGATTCCTGAACTTTGGATTTTTGCCTTCTCTTTAGAATCACATTCTGGGAGCATATGGGAATTATTTTTTAAGACTTTTGAACTTTCATTATTTTTTTTTGCACATCAATACTTGGTTTTCAATTATTCTTGATATACGTTATATTGTTTTATTTTTTATACCATTTTATATTTATATTACCACGATGGTGGATATATTAGATCCACATTTTTTTTTACAACAACACCCATTCTTCAAGGCGCACCTATTAACCTTACTGTAAAGTATCAGCACTTTATTGTAGTTGGTGTTTTCTGCTTTTATTTTCAAGACTTAACTTTTGTCTTACAAGCCCCACTGACTCTTTGAAAGGATGTGGTGTTTGAATGCTGGTAGACAGACTACTCACAGCATATGTACGCACGCTGAAAAACAGTAAAAAGCTTTACTTGAAGCATTTTTCCTACTGGAAGGATATTTCAAAAATAATTATATTAAAAATTGAAATCAACCAATGCACATTATAGTTTTGACCTTTCTATCCCTTTAATTTTCAAGAACACTTTCTATCACCAAACTGTTCGTTTAACCCCTCTAAAGTGCTTAAACATAAAGTCAAGATCATGCATTCCCACTCAAGATGAAGATACAACCAATGAACCAATTAGTAGTAGCATAGACTTGTATTCTAATCTGGGACAGGGCTTAAATAGTGAGAAAAAAGAATTGATTAAAAAAGAGACACAAGAGATCATTGTTTTTGCTTTCCTTTAGAATTTCCCCTCTCGATGAGTGTAAAAAATAAATTTATATATATATATATATATATATATATAACACGGAAGGGGACTGCACTCCTAGACCTGACTGGGTACACATTTTATGACCCTGCAACATGCTCAGCCCTGGGTGCTCAGTGGCACTCACAAGAAGCTGTGCTGCCACCAGAGTCACAGGCAGTTAACCCCAGACTGGTCTGGGGGCAAGAACCATAGGGGAAATTACAAAACAAATTAATACAACACACAGAGAAAACCCTGCACTCACTAGCAAGCTCACAGCTAAGATTTTAAAGCAAAAATGGAAAAGTTAGTTACCGCATCTGGCCAAATGGGACAACCCCAGGTATCACGTCAAGGTCCATTCCAATACCTGGGACCCTAAAACAGCCACACAATGCAAGCTCTCAAATCCAAAAAACTGGGAACAAGGGAAGGGTGCACAGGCTTATGTAATCACCCCAGTAATATACAAAACATGGAAGGGGACTAAACTCTCATACCGGACCGGGTACACATCCTATGACCCTGCAACATGCTCAGCCCTGGGTGCTCAGTGGCACTCACAAGAAGCTGTGCTGTCACCAGAGTCACAGGCAGTTAACTCCAGACAGGTCTGGGTGCAAGAACCATAGGGGAAATGACAAAACAAATTAATACTTTAAGCGGATATACTGGCGCTGAAAGCAGGGTAGTACACAAATACAATATACGGGTAACCTAAAAGGGTCTACCTTAGCAGGAATATAATCGTTATAAAAGTTAATAAATGGTTATAGCCTAATATATATCTAAGAAAATATATTTAATAGTGTAAAATTACAATACAATCAAGATTAAAAAATCAGTGTTAATAAAATCAGTACATATATACTAAAAAGTAATTAATGGGGCCCTTTAAATTAGTTTGAAAAAACATACAGAAAGGGGAAAGATTAACCACAAATCTATATATATATATATATATATATACTGTGATTGAGGATAGAAGAAAACTATACTCAAATAAATATAAGTATAAAGATGGCAGAGATATTCAAACAGTATAAATGAAAACAAATAGCAATACAAACAGACTTAATAACTGGACGTCCAGCGTAAAAACCAGGGGTTAAAACAGTAATAATCTGGGGTTAAAACAGTATTAACCTGAAAGTGCACTATAGTGAACAAAAACACTTTAATGCAACAACACACAGAGAAAACCCTGCACTCACTAGCAAGCTCACAGCTAAAATGTGTTTTGTATATTACTGTATATTACCGGGGTGATTACATAAGCCTGTGCACCCTTCCCTTGTTCCCAGTTTGTTTGGATTTGAGAGCTTGCATTGTGTGGCTGTTTTAGGGTCCCAGGTATTGGAAAGTACCTTGACGTGGTACCTGGGCTTGTCCCATTTGGCCAGATGCGGTAACTAACCTTTCCATTTTTGCTTTTAAATCTTAGCTGTGAGCTTGCTAGAGAGTGCAGGGTTTTCTCTGTGTGTTGTATATACTATAATTTGTAAAGTGAACTAATCTAAAGGTCAAAGTTTACATTGAAATGTGTTACATCTGTCAGACTCTCATTTCTTTATCAGAGGCTTTTGGGTTGTCTGACCTGGGAAAAACAAGACCTGGCTTATTATGAGCTCAATTACAAGTGGCTAGCTAATGTTAGCACGGGACATAATAAGCAAAACAGTTGCGCTTGAGTGCAAACACAATTTGCGCTTAAAGTAGTACTGCGTCTGAAGACCTAGGGGCCGATTTAACAAGCTGTCAATCATTCCTAATGCAGCTGTTTCCTTCAGGCTTGCCGGGAACAGCAGTTAAGAAGCAGCGGTCTTAAGATACATCTGAGAATAGTTCCATAAGATTCCGTCTGGGACTCGGGTGTCAGAACCCCAGGTTCCTGTGTGAGCTCCCCCTTAGTAATCCCCCCAACCCATGCCCATCAAAGGTGTGACAAGTCCGCAGAAGAGTGGAGCTCAGGAGTAAAGGGCTTCGGGAGCGACCTAGGTTAAAGCCCAGCAGGAATCTCTAGTGATCCCAGTCGGAGAATAGTTCCATAAGATTCCGTCTGGGACTCGGCAAGGCCGGAGGGGGAAATGCGGGGTAGCGATCAGCTCTTTCAGGGAAGAGTTCAAACACTGTAACAAACAAAGGGGAATTAGTAGAAAACACAGTAATCCAAATATGGAAGGGGTTGTCCTGGCAGCCTGGTATCCATGACAAGTTCCGTGGGAGGTTCTGCCCCTCACCTAGTGTGTTGTGTAATTCCTCATTATGAGTTTCCTGTGAGGTTCTGTTCCTGACCCCAGGGGTCCTGTTATTTCTCATTATGAGACTATTGGGAGGTTCTGCTTCTTACTTCATGGGTTCTGCTATTTCTCATTATGAGTCCCCTGGGAGGTTCTGCCCCTTACCTAGTGTGTTGGGTAATTCCTTATTATGAGTCCCCTGGGAGGTTCTACCCCTTACCTACGGCTAGATTTGGAGTTTGGCGGTAAAAGGGCTGTTAACGCTCCGCGGGTTTTTTTCTGGCCGCACCATAAATTTAACTCTGGTATCGAGAGTTCAAACAAATGCTGTGTTAGGCTCCAAAAAAGGAGCGTAGAGCATATTTAGCGCAAATGCAACTCTCGATACCAGAGTTGCTTACGGACGCGGCCGGCCTCAAAAACGTGCTCGTGCACGATTCTCCCATAGGAAACAATGGGGCTGTTTGAGCTGAAAAAAAACCTAACACCTGCAAAAAAGCAGCGTTCAGCTCCTAACGCAGCCCCATTGTTTCCTATGGGGAAACACTTCCTACGTCTGCACCTAACACTCTAACATGTACCCCGAGTCTAAACACCCCTAGCCTTACACTTATTAACCCCTAATCTGCCGCCCCCGCTATCGCTGACCCCTGCATTACACTTTTAACCCCTAATCTGCCGCTCCGTAAACCGCCGCCACCTACGTTATCCCTATGTACCCCTAATCTGCTGCCCTAACATCGCCGACCCCTATGTTATATTTATTAACCCCTAATCTGCCCCCCACAACGTCGCCGACACCTACCTACACTTATTAACCCCTAATCTGCCGAGCGGACCTGAGCGCTACTATAATAAAGTTATTAACCCCTAATCCGCCTCACTAACCCTATCATAAATAGTATTAACCCCTAATCTGCCCTCCCTAACATCGCCGACACCTACCTTCAATTATTAACCCCTAATCTGCCGACCGGAGCTCACCGCTATTCTAATAAATGTATTAACCCCTAAAGCTAAGTCTAACCCTAACACTAACACCCCCCTAAGTTAAATATAATTTTTATCTAACGAAATAAATTAACTCTTATTAAATAAATGATTCCTATTTAAAGCTAAATACTTACCTGTAAAATAAATCCTAATATAGCTACAATATAAATTACATTTATATTATAGCTATTTTAGGATTAATATTTATTTTACAGGTAACTTTGTATTTATTTTAACCAGGTACAATAGCTATTAAATAGTTAAGAACTATTTAATAGTTACCTAGTTAAAATAATTACAAATTTACCTGTAAAATAAATCCTAACCTAAGATATAATTAAACCTAACACTACCCTATCAATAAAATAATTAAATAAACTACCTACAATTACCTACAATTAACCTAACACTACACTATCAATAAATTAATTAAACACAATTGCTACAAATAAATACAATTAAATAAACTATCTAAAGTACAAAAAATAAAAAAGAACTAAGTTACAGAAAATAAAAAAATATTTACAAACATAAGAAAAATATTACAACAATTTTAAACTAATTACACCTACTCTAAGCCCCCTAATAAAATAACAAAGACCCCCAAAATAAAAAATTCCCTACCCTATTCTAAAATACAAAAATTACAAGCTCTTTTACCTTACCAGCCCTGAACAGGGCCCTTTGCGGGGCATGCCCCAAGAATTTCAGCTCTTTTGCCTGTAAAAAAAAACATACAATACCCCCCCCCCAACATTACAACCCACCACCCACATACCCCTAATCTAACCCAAACCCCCTTAAATAAACCTAACACTAATCCCCTGAAGATCTTCCTACCTTGTCTTCACCATCCAGGTATCACCGATCCGTCCTGGCTCCAAGATCTTCATCCAACCCAAGCGGGGGTTGGCGATCCATAATCCGGTGCTCCAAAGTCTTCCTCCTATCCGGCAAGAAGAGGACATCCGGACCGGCAAACATCTTCTCCAAGCGGCATCTTCTATGTTCTTCCATCCGATGACGACCGGCTCCATCTTGAAGACCTCCAGCGCGGATCCATCCTCTTCTTCCGACGACTAGACGACGAATGACGGTTCCTTTAAGGGACGTCATCCAAGATGGCGTCCCTCGAATTCCGATTGGCTGATAGGATTCTATCAGCCAATCGGAATTAAGGTAGGAATATTCTGATTGGCTGATGGAATCAGCCAATCAGAATCAAGTTCAATCCGATTGGCTGATCCAATCAGCCAATCAGATTGAGCTCGCATTCTATTGGCTGATCGGAACAGCCAATAGAATGCAAGCTCAATCTGATTGGCTGATTGGATCAGCCAATCGGATTGAACTTGATTCTGATTGGCTGATTCCATCAGCCAATCAGAAAATTCCTACCTTAATTCCGATTGGCTGATAGAATCCTATCAGCCAATCGGAATTCGAGGGACGCCATCTTGGATGACGTCCCTTAAAGGAACCGTCATTCGTCGTCTAGTCGTCGGAAGAAGAGGATGGATCCGCGCTGGAGGTCTTCAAGATGGAGCCGGTCGTCATCGGATGGAAGAACATAGAAGATGCCGCTTGGAGAAGATGTTTGCCGGTCCGGATGTCCTCTTCTTGCCGGATAGGAGGAAGACTTTGGAGCACCGGATTATGGATCGCCAACCCCCGCTTGGGTTGGATGAAGATCTTGGAGCCAGGACGGATCGGTGATACCTGGATGGTGAAGACAAGGTAGGAAGATCTTCAGGGGATTAGTGTTAGGTTTATTTAAGGGGGTTTGGGTTAGATTAGGGGTATGTGGGTGGTGGGTTGTAATGTTGGGGGGGGGGGGGTATTGTATGTTTTTTTTTACAGGCAAAAGAGCTGAAATTCTTGGGGCATGCCCCGCAAAGGGCCCTGTTCAGGGCTGGTAAGGTAAAAGAGCTTGTAATTTTTGTATTTTAGAATAGGGTAGGGAATTTTTTATTTTGGGGGTCTTTGTTATTTTATTAGGGGGCTTAGAGTAGGTGTAATTAGTTTAAAATTGTTGTAATATTTTTCTTATGTTTGTAAATATTTTTTTATTTTCTGTAACTTAGTTCTTTTTTATTTTTTGTACTTTAGATAGTTTATTTAATTGTATTTATTTGTAGCAATTGTGTTTAATTAATTTATTGATAGTGTAGTGTTAGGTTAATTGTAGGTAATTGTAGGTAGTTTATTTAATTATTTTATTGATAGGGTAGTGTTAGGTTTAATTATATCTTAGGTTAGGATTTATTTTACAGGTAAATTTGTAATTATTTTAACTAGGTAACTATTAAATAGTTCTTAACTATTTAATAGCTATTGTACCTGGTTAAAATAAATACAAAGTTACCTGTAAAATAAATATTAATCCTAAAATAGCTATAATATAAATGTAATTTATATTGTAGCTATATTAGGATTTATTTTACAGGTAA
The DNA here is from genome assembly GCF_027579735.1 of Bombina bombina. Taxonomy (NCBI): domain Eukaryota; kingdom Metazoa; phylum Chordata; class Amphibia; order Anura; family Bombinatoridae; genus Bombina; species Bombina bombina. The sequence continues at coordinate 162,231,103 of NC_069508.1, read as the reverse complement.
GTATTTAGCTTTAAATAGGAATCATTTATTTAATAAGAGTTAATTTATTTCGTTAGATAAAAATTATATTTAACTTAGGGGGGTGTTAGTGTTAGGGTTAGACTTAGCTTTAGGGGTTAATACATTTATTAGAATAGCGGTGAGCTCCGGTCGGCAGATTAGGGGTTAATAATTGAAGGTAGGTGTCGGCGATGTTAGGGAGGGCAGATTAGGGGTTAATACTATTTATGATAGGGTTAGTGAGGCGGATTAGGGGTTAATAACTTTATTATAGTAGCGCTCAGGTCCGCTCGGCAGATTAGGGGTTAATAAGTGTAGGTAGGTGTCGGCGACGTTGTGGGGGGCAGATTAGGGGTTAATAAATATAACATAGGGGTCGGCGATGTTAGGGGCAGCAGATTAGGGGTACATAGGGATAACGTAGGTGGCGGCGATTTGCGGTCGGAAGATTAGGGGTTAATTATTTTAAGTAGCTTGCGGCGACGTTGTGGGGGGCAAGTTAGGGGTTAATAAATATAATATAGGGGTCGGCGGGGTTAGGGGCAGCAGATTAGGGGTACATAAGTATAACATAGGTGGCGGTCGGCAGATTAGGGGTTAAAAATTTTAATCGAGTGGCGGCGATGTGGGGGGACCTCGGTTTAGGGGTACATAGGTAGTTTATGGGTGTTAGTGTACTTTAGGGTACAGTAGTTAAGAGCTTTATAAACCGGCGTTAGCCAGAAAGCTCTTAACTCCTGCTTTTTTCAGGCGGCTGGAATCTTGTCGTTAGAGCTCTAACGCTCACTGCAGAAACGACTCTAAATACCAGCGTTAGAAAGATCCCATTGAAAAGATAGGCTACGCAAATGGCGTAGGGGGATCTGCGGTATGGAAAAGTCGCGGCTGTAAAGTGAGCGTTAGACCCTTTAATCACTGACTCCAAATACCAGCGGGCGGCCAAAACCAGCGTTAGGAGCCTCTAACGCTGGTTTTGACGGCTACCGCCGAACTCTAAATCTAGGCCCTAGTGTGTTGGGTAATTCCTTATTATGAGTTTCCTGGGAGGTTCTGCTCCTGACCCCAGGGATCCTGTGATTTAACTTTATAAGACCCTTGGGAGGTTCTGCTCATCACTTCCTGGGTTCTGTTATTTCTCATTATGAATTCCCTGGGAGGTTCTGCCCCTCATCTAGTGTACTGTGTGGCTCCTAATTATGAGTTCCCTGGGAGGTTCTGCCCCTCATCTAGTGTACTGCGGGGCTCCTAATTATGAGTTCCCTGGGAGGTTCTGCCCTTCATCTAGTGTACTGGGTGGCTCCTAATTATGAGTTCCCTGGGAGGTTCTGCCCCTCATCTAGTGTACTGCGTGGCTCCTAATTATGAGTTCCCTGGGAGGTTCTGCCCCTCATCTAGTGTACTGCGTGGCTCCTAATTATGAGTTCCCTGGGAGGTTCTGCCCTTCATCTAGTGTACTGCGTGGCTCCTAATTATGAGTTCCCTGGGAGGTTCTGCCCTTCATCTAGTGTACTGCGTGGCTCCTAATTATGAGTTCCCTGGGAGGTTCTGCTCTTGACCACAGGGGTCCTGTTATTTCTCATTTTGAGCCATTGGGAGGTTCTGCCCCTCACCTAATGGGTCCTGTTATTTCTCATAATGAATCCCTTTGTGTTCTGCTCCTCACCCCAGGGGTCCTGTTAATTTACCTTATAAGCCCACTTGAAAGTTAAGTTTTTTTACCACAGGGACCCAATCATTCCTTCTTGAGAAAGCCTGAGATGTTATTTGTGTAGCAGGGATGGAAGTTTCATGCTTACTTGGTCCTATTAATTAGTAGATTTGCTCACTGAGCTCTTCATCACTGTCTCACAATGAAACACTTGCTTGTTCTGCAGCCCACTGAACACTTGCAATGATTTATTAAGCAAACTTGGGAATTGTAAGAGGGTAAATTTATATTGTTTCTGTCAGCAAGCTCTGTATCTGGGAGCCCAAGGGAATGCACCAGCCCTCTGCCAGCCATAATACTTGCTAGTCAAACAGTTTACAAAACATGACACTGGCTAGAAGCAGGTGACAGCAGTGATTTATTATGTTTTATTTCAGATTCACGTGCTGTACATTATAATATTGCTTCAACATTTACCATAGGATCCAGGGATGCATAGTATAAAAACCAATATCAACCTCTACTCTACCCATATACTGAGTTACTGTAAACCTAGATTCCCTCTTTTGGATATGAGTCTTCTAGATATATTATTTACATAATTCTGTTTCTCTTTAGAAAAGTTAATCTCCATTACACTGATACGCTAGACTCTCTTGTGTATGTATGTATGTGTATGTATATATATATATAGGGACACAACTATACATAGTTGCATAACCAACATTGTTATATTAATATATTTTTTACCTCTATGATTACCTTGTATCTAAACCTCTGCAGACTGCCCCCTTGTCTCAGTGTTTTTGACAGGCATGCATCTTAGCTAATCAGTGCTGACTCATAAATAACTCCATGGGAGTGAGCACAATATTATCTTTAAGCCACACATGAAGTAGTGCTGTATAGCTGTAAAAAACTGTCAAAATGCCCTGAGATAAGACACAGTTCAACAGCTTAGAAACTAACATATGAGCCTACCTAGGTTTAGCTTTCCACAAAAAATACCAAGAGAGCAAAGCAAATTTGATGATAAAAGTAAATTGCAAAGTTGTTTAATATTGCATGCCCTATTAAAATCATGATAGTTTAATTTTGATTAGACTGTCCCTTTAATACAGAGATATTTAGTTAAATCCTAGATAGGTAAATTGTCTGCCTGCAATCGTCACTGGCGATTAAGCATCAGCTTGCAAAATTTTAGACTTCATAAAGAACTCTCTTATGCAATCCCTCTCCACTACACTCATACAACCAATCACTTGAGAGCAGCGGTTGTCTATTGCCCTGGCCCAATCAGTCTAGGGCTCTGATGTGGCGGAGAGGTTAGGAAGCAGCCGTTTTATGTTTTCATATCAGCTTACACTGCAAGGGCTATGAATCTACCTTCATGAATGAGCCCCTCAGTATGCTGTATTGCTGAATGTCTCCAATCACCTTAAAACAAAGTATGACATTCACAAACAGCAGCAAACAGTCACAAAAATATGCGTTGTAGTCTCATAGCAAGATGGTATAAAAGCCATTAAATAAAAGTTAGAAATGAAGAAAATATAAAAGCGTTAAATAGCGAACATATTTGTTTTATTATGGTTGAGGCACGGTAAACTTTTATTCGCATTAAAACTTATAAGGCTTGGGATTAAACATTAAAATGTCATGCAAACAGAGCTACAATTTAAAAAAAAAATTGCATTATCAGTTTGACCTCTTCCTCTTGATTTAATTTACTGAAATTTACCTCTTTTTCCATGTGAGCAGAGATTGGCTCAGAAATGTTGCAACCACTGCACCCATAAAGTCCTTAAAGCACACGTACCCACTTCAGCATACCTCAGTATGCTCTCAAGGAAAGAAGTTCATTTTTAACAAAGGTTACTTGGTGGAGTCCTGAGAGGTACAGCTTGTTAGTAGTTGGTGACAACATCATACATGACAGGCAAGACTGACATGGTTGTGTATAGCTACACCAATAAAAGAAATATGTTTTTGGACTCTACACTGCATAAAGCATTGGAAATATCACTCTTAAAAAGAGATCCCCATTTGTTCTACATATGAGTAAGTCTTATTAAAGCAGTTAGAGAAGAGATTGTGTGTTTTTTGGACTTATCTCATATGTGATGTTTGTATAAAATGTGGATAGCTTGTGCCAGGGCAGTTATCGGTGGCTAGTTAGGGTGCAGATGTCAGGTCACATGGTGGACAAGAAGAGTACAATGCTACTGCACTTTGTTGGTGGGGACTAGTGTTCACTTTAGTAAGGTGTAATTAGGGGAATACAGGATACAGGGTACTACTTTGATTTCAGTTAGTTTGGGGACTTGTTTCCTTTAATTCCCTAAAATTGGCTTTTGTTTGTAATAAAAAGTGGTGTTTAATTTAACCATAAGATGTCTCACCTGAAGGTTAAAAGAGGATGCTTGAAAGGTGTAGTATACACAACAGATGCTGTTAGTGTGACAACACTGAACAGTCTTTCTTATGTATGGGATTAATGGCTATTTTAGGGTTGCCATCTGTGTGTCTAGAGAGAGTGTATATGTATGTCTGTATGTTAGTGTGTGTGTGTGTGAGTGTGACTGTTAGTGTGTATGTAGTGTAAGTGTGTGTGAGATAGAGAGTGTTAGTGTCTTTATGTGTGTGTGATAGAGTGTATGTGAGTGTGTGTGTATGTCTGTATGTTAGTGTGTGTGAGTGTGACTGTTAGTGTGTGTGTAGTGTAAGTGTGTGTGAGATAGAGAGTGTTAGTGTCTTTATGTGTGTGTGAAAGAGTGTATGCGAGAGAATGTGTATGTCTGTATGTTAGTGTGTGTGCACTGCAAGTGTGTGTGAGATAGAGAGTGTTAGTGTCTTTATGTGTGTGTGAAAGAGTGTATGTGAGAGAGTGTGTGTGTGTATGTCTGTATGTTAGTGTGTGTGAGTGTGACTGTTAGTGTGTGTGTGGTGTAAGTGTGTGTGAGATATAGAGTGTTAGTGTCTTTATGTGTGTGTGAAAGAGTGTATGTGAGTATGTCTGTATGTTAGTGTGTGTGTGAGTGTGACTGTTAGTGTGTGTGTAGTGTAAGTGTGTGTGAGATAGAGAGTGTTAGTGTCTTTATTTGTGTGTGAAAGAGTGTATGTGAGTATGTCTGTATGTTAGTGTATGTGTGAGTGTGACTGTTAGTGTGTGTGTACTGTAAGTGTCTGTGAGATAGAGAGTGTTAGTGTCTTTATGTGTGTGTGAAAGAGTGTATGTGAGAGAGTGTGTGTGTGTATGTCTGTATGTTAGTGTGTGTGTGAGTGTGACTGTTAGTGTGTGTGTGGTGTAAGTGTGTGTGAGATATAGAGTGTTAGTGTCTTTATGTGTGTGTGTGAAAGAGTGTATGTGAGTATGTCTGTATGTTAGTGTGTGTGTGAGTGTGACTGTTAGTGTGTGTGTAGTGTAAGTGTGTGTGAGATAGAGAGTGTTAGTGTCTTTATGTGTGTGTGAAAGAGTGTATGTGAGTATGTCTGTATGTTAGTGTATGTGTGAGTGTGACTGTTAGTGTGTGTGTAGTGTAAGTGTGCGTGAGATAGAGAGTGTTAGTGTCTTTATGTGTGTGTGAAAGAGTGTGAGAGAGTGTGTGTGTATGTCTGTATGTTAGTGTGTGTGTGAGTGTGACTGTTAGTGTGTGTGTAGTGTAAGTGTGTGTGAGATAGAGAGTGTTAGTGTCTTTATGTGTGTGTGAAAGAGTGTATGTGAGTGTGTCTGTAGGTTAGTGTGTGTGTGAGTGTGACTGTTAGTGTGTGTGTAGTGTAAGTGTGTGTGAGATAGAGAGTGTTAGTGTCTTTATGTGTGTGTGAAAGAGTGTATGTGAGTATGTCTGTATGTTAGTGTATGTGTGAGTGTGACTGTTAGTGTGTGTGTACTGTAAGTGTGTGTGAGATAGAGAGTGTTAGTGTCTTTATGTGTGTGTGAAAGAGTGTATGTGAGAGAGTGTGTGTGTGTATGTCTGTATGTTAGTGTGAGTGTGACTGTTAGTGTGTGTGTGGTGTAAGTGTGTGTGAGATATAGAGTGTTAGTGTCTTTATGTGTGTGTGAAAGAGTGTATGTGAGTATGTCTGTATGTTAGTGTGTGTGTGAGTGTGACTGTTAGTGTGTGTGTAGTGTAAGTGTGTGTGAGATAGAGAGTGTTAGTGTCTTTATGTGTGTGTGAAAGAGTGTATGTGAGTATGTCTGTATGTTAGTGTATGTGTGAGTGTGACTGTTAGTGTGTGTGTAGTGTAAGTGTGTGTGAGATAGAGAGTGTTAGTGTCTTTATGTGTGTGTGAAAGAGTGTATGTGAGAGAGTGTGTGTGTATGTCTGTATGTTGTTAGTGTGTGTGTGAGTGTGACTGTTAGTGTGTGTGTAGTGTAAGTGTGTGTGAGATAGAGAGTGTTAGTGTCTTTATGTGTGTGTGAAAGAGTGTATGTGAGTGTGTGTGTATGTCTGTATGTTAGTGTGTGCGTGAGTGTGACTGTTAGTGTGTGTGTAGTGTAAGTGTGTGTGAGATAGAGAGTGTGAATGTTCTTGTTTGTTTATGTACTATTATCTGTAAAAATAATTTGCTGTATTATGCACAGTGCAAGAGTGTTCAGGGCCTGAACTAAAGGTGGCAACCCTTAGCTATTTGTATGTGGGGATCAGATCACATTACCAGAATCAGCAAATTTCCCTTTTGTAAAGTGCATTAATATCTGCTGGGTCTGTGCTGCTGTCATGTGAATCTGTAAAGCTCTGACAAGTGGCCAGTGTTAATTACAACTATTAATTGGCTTTACAAGCTATACACAGCTGGCTCCCAGGCACAATCTCGTTCGTGATTCAATTCCCCATCTAATGTTTGATTTATTTATTTTTTAAATACATCTAAATTTAAACAATGAATTGACTAAAATAAATGTGTTTTGATTAACTATAGTACAGCAAATGGTTAAACTGCCAAGGACCACAGACAACCCCTGTTCTTGGTATAGGGTGCCGGGATCCTAGTATTTTGTGCATTAGATAAGATCAAATGATGGTAATAACCGTAATAACGTGCTGACATTAGGGTAAGAGCGGAGTGGAGGACTCTCAGCTCAGATCAAACAGGAATTAAATCCCAGCACTTAGGTGTCAACAAGGCTCTGATTTCCCAACATCTCACACACAGAACACTCATTATTTGTAACCCATTCCTGCCCTATAAATTCTGCTTCTGTTCAGCTGCATTTAGATTGTAAGCTCTTTAGTCCAGAGTCCTATTATATTGTTACTTCGCCTAAAAGTTTTTGTTACATTTTCACTCATGGACATTTTTCACAAGAGGATAGTTGTGTAAGAGCTATGGCATTCTCAGCTTCCCCAACAACAATAGTGCATGTGATGTTGCAGTAACATAAGGATGATGGGTGTGCAGGGGGGAAAAGACACCTTTGAACTTTGCTGCTTGTGTTAAAGGGACAGTAGACACCTTGTAATTACCACATTTTACTGCAGTTTTCCAATAGATTAACATATCACCAATCTGAGCATTATTACAATAAATTAACACCTTGTTTGTTTTAATGTTTTTTCCAATAATCAAACTCCATCCATAATTTTCTTCACTTCACCAATTCGGACTTAAAGGGACATTGAACCCCAATTTTTATTTTGTGATTCAGATAGAGCATGTAATTTTAAGCAACTTTCTAATTTACTCCTATTATCAATTTTTCTTTGTTCTCTTGCTATCTTTATTTGAAAAAGAAGGCATCCTAGCTTTTTTATTAGTTCAGTACTCTGGACAGCACTTTTTTTATTGGTGGATGAATTTATCCACCAATCAGCAAGAACAACCCAGGTTGTTCACCAAAAATGGGCCGGCATCTAAACTTACATTCTTGCATTTCAAATTATGATACTAAGAGAATGAAGAAAATTTGATAATAGGAGTAAATTAGAAAGTTGCTTAAAATTGCATGCTCTATCTGAATAACGAAAGAAAAAAAATTGGGTTCAGTGTCTCTTTAAGTTTGCAGAAAACAGGACTTGCTACTGTCATACTGTTAACAAAATTTCCATTGTTTGGTGTTCACAGAAATGATAAGATAACAAATTACACATTAGGAACAGATATGTAGCAGGGTTAGGCTTGCAAAGCTGCTGTGTGCTCTTACAGTTTTTTAAAAACTGGAAAATCAGACTTAAATTACAGGAAAGGTGTACAAAATAAATAATAAAAGTGTATTGTAAATTTGTTTTACTCTGTTTAATTAAGCATTTATATTACAATCTTAACAAATCAACTATCCCTTTAAGTCCCTCTTGATGCCATTTCTTTAATGAAGAACAACACATGTCTACAGCAAGGGTTAAACATAGAATTATCTAAGGCCAGTGATGCAAATTAGAGCAAGTTCCTTTAGCAAGCAGTGGGACTGTGATTTTGTTCTTTATACCAGCACTGGTTTAGTGACAACAGATATTTCTGTTTCTATTCTGCAGCTTTATTTAGGGCTCACAAACTTTTTGATGTGTATATTAAGACCCAGAGGTATAATGATGTAATACCTGAACTGAATATAAAAAAAGCAGCAGAATCAATTCATCACTTATTAATATTTTATTCTCAGCAAACATGCACCTAGTTTACGAGTTTTGCGTTAGAGACTGTGCGGTGCTAACGAGCAGTTTATGCTCACCGCTCACTTACAGACAGCGCTGGTATTACGGGTTTTTACAAACCCGGCGTTAACCGCAAAAAGGTAAGCGAAGAGCAAAATTTTGCTCCACATCTCACCTCAATACCAGCGCTGCTTACGTTAGCGGTGAGCTGGTAAAATGTACTTGTGCACGATTTCCCCATAGGAATCAATGGTGGAGAGCCGGCTGAAAAAAAGTCTAACACCTGCAAAAAGCAGCGTAAAGCTCCTAATGCAGCCCCATTGATTCCTATGGGGAAATAAAAGTTATGTCTACACCTAACACCCTAACATGAACCCAGAGTCTAAACACCCCTAACCTTACAATTATTAACCCCTAATCTGCCGCCCCCGACATTGCTGACACCTACATTATATTATTAACCCCTTATCTGCCGTTCCGGACACCCCCACCACCTACATTATACTTATGAACCCCTAATCTGCTGCCCCCAAAATCGCCGACACCTACATTATATTTATTAACCCCTAATCTGCCACCCCCAATGTCGCTGCAACCTAACTACACTTATTAACCCCTAATCTGCCAGCCCAAACGTCGCCACCACTATAATAAACATATTAACCCCTAAACCTAAGTCTAACCCTAACCCCCCTAACTTAAATATAATTTAAATAAATCTAAATAAAATTACTATCATTAACTAAATTATTCCTATTTAAAACTAAATACTTACCTATAAAATAAACCCTAAGCTAGCTACAATATAACTAATAGTTACATTGTAGCTAGCTTATGGTTTATTTTTATTTTACAAGCAACTTTGTATTTATTTTAACTAGGTAGAATAGTTATTAAATAGTTATTAACTATTTAATAACTACCTAGATAAAATAAAGACAAATTTACCTGTAAAATAAAACCTAACCTAAGTTACAATTACACCTAACACTACACTACAATTAAATTAATTACCTAAATTAAATAAAATTAATTACAATTAAATAAAATTATCTAAAGTACAAAAAAACCCACTAAATTACAGAAAATAATAAAGAAATTACAAGATTTTTAAACTAATTACACCTAATCTAATCCCCCTAACAAAATAAAAAATCCCCCCCCCCCAAAAAAAATAAAAAAAAGCCCTACCCTACACTAAATTACAAATAGCCCTTAAAAGGGCCTTTTGCGGGGCATTGCCCCAAAGTAATCAGCTCTTTTACCTGAAAAAAAATTACAATCCCCCCAACATTAAAACCCACCACCCACACAACCAACCCTACTCTAAAACCCACCCAATCCCCCCTTAAAAAACCTAACACTAACCCCTTGAAGATCACCTTACCAGGAGACGTCTTCACCCAACAGGGCAGAAGTGGTCCTCCAGATGGGCAGAAGTCTTCATCCAAATGGGCAGAAGTGGTCCTCCAGATGGGCAGAAGTCTTTATCCAGACGGCATCTTCTATCTTCATCCATCCGGCGCGGAGCAGGTCCATCTTCTTTCATCCGACGCAGAGCATCCTCTTCTTTCCACGGCCGATGACTGAATGAAGGTTCCTTTAAATGACGTCATCCAAGATGGCGTCCCTTCAATTCCGATTGGCTGATAGAATTCTTTCAGCCAATCGGAATTAAGGTAGAAAAAATCCTATTGGCTGATGCAATCAGCCAATAGGATTGAACTGGCATTCTATTGGCTGATTGGAACAGCCAATAGGATTGAACTTCAATCCTATTGGCTGATTGCATCAGCCAATAGGATTTTTTTCTACCTTAATTCTGATTGGCTGATAGAATTCTATCAGCCAATCAGAATTGAAGGGACGCCATCTTGGATGACGTCATTTAAAGGAACCTTCATTCAGTCATCGACCGTGGAAAGAAGAGGATGCTCCGCGTCGGATGTCTTGAAGATGGACCCGCTCCGGATGGATGAAGATAGAAGACTTCTGCCCGTCTGGAGGACCACTTCTGCCCGGTTGGATGAAGACTTCTCCCGGCTTCGTTGAGGACTTCTGCCCGGTTGGGTGAAGACATCTCCCGGTAAGGTGATCTTCAGGGGGTTAGTGTTAGTTTTTTTTAAGGGGGTATTGGGTGGGTTTTAGAGTAGGGTTGGTTGTGAGGGTGGTGGGTTTTAATGTTGGTGGGTTTTAATGTTGGGGGGGGGGAATTGTAATTTTTTTTCAGGTAAAAGAGCTGATTACTTTGGGGCAATGCCCCGCAAAAGGCCCTTTTAAGGGCTATTTGTAATTTAGTGTAGGGTAGGGCTTTTTTTTATTTTGGGGGGGCTTTTTTATTTTGTTAGGGGGATTAGATTAGGTGTAATTAGTTTAAAAATCTTGTAATTTCTTTATTATTTTCTGTAATTTAGTGGGGGGGGTTGTAAATTAGATAATGTTATTTAATTGTAATTAATTGTATTTAATTTAGGTAATTAATTTAATTGTAGTGTAGTGTTAGGTGTAATTGTAACTTAGGTTATGTTTTATTTTACAGGTAAATTTGTATTTATTTTAACTAAATAATTATTAAATAGTCAATAACTATTTAATAACTATTGTACCTAGTTAAAATAAATACAAAGTTGCCTGTAAAATAAAAATAAACCCTAAGCTAGCTACAATGTAACTATTAGTTATATTGTAGCTAGCTTAGGGTTTATTTTATAGGTAAGTATTTAGTTTTAAATAGAAATAATTTAGTTAATTGTAGTAATTTTCTTTAGATTTATTTAAATTATATTTAAGTTAGGGTGTGTTAGGGTTAGGGTTAGACTTAGGTTTAGGGGTTAATAACTTTATTATAGTGGCGGCGACGTTGGGGGCAGCAGATTAGGGGTTAATAAATGTAGGTAGGTGGCGGCGATGATAGGGCCTGCAGATTAGGGGCTAATAATATTTAAATAGTGTTTGTGATGTGGGAGTGCGGCAGTTTAGGGGTTAATATATTTATTATAGTGGCGGCAATGTCGGTTCAGTAGATTAGGGGTTAAAATAATTATTTTAGTGTTTGCGATGTGGGGGGGCCTCGGTTTAGGCGTTAATAGGTAGTTTATGGGTGTTAGTGTACTTTTTAGCACTTTAGTTAAGAGTTTTATGCTACGGCGTTGTAGTGTAAAACTCTTAATTACTGACTTTTAAATGCGGTACCAGGCTTGACAGGAGAGGGTTTACCGCTCACTTTTGGTCAGACTCGTAATACCGGCGCTATGCAAGTCCCAATGAAAATATAGGATACGCAATTGACGTAAGTGGATTTGCTGTATTTCCGAGTCTGGCCAAAAAAGTGAACGGTACACCTGTACCTGCAAGACTCGTAATACCAGCAGGCGTTAAAAAGCAGCGTTGGGACCTCTTAACGCTGCTTTTTAAGGCTAACGCACAACTCGTAATCTGGGCCATGATCTTTTTTTTTTTTATATGAGCTGAAAATATACTGTATATATTTCAATGGAAAAAAAAATCTTTAACCCTTTGCCTGTATCAAAATACAGCTAACCAGAGCGGATTTAAATCATTAGTCAGTATAACTTTTCAGATTATTTTTACAGTTATATTAGACCATTACTAATTTGGCTATATATCATTAGATATACATAGATACATTATTGAAATTAGTTACATTATTGGGAGGTGAATTATTTTAGGGCTAGATTATGAGTGGAGTGTTATTTTGCGCTCATGTTCGAGCATTAAAACCACCAGAAAACAGTTTTTTGCGCTCAGAGATTTGCGATTTTATTACAAATTTTACAAAAGTTTGCACACTTGCGGTAACAAATAGACTTTGAGAAGTTGCAAACGCAAAATCACATTCACCCATAGGGGCCGATTTACTATGCCCCGAATGGGGCCAACTCGCCCTGTTTCCGTGCGAGCCTTCAGGCTCGCCAGAGACAGGAGTTAAAAAAGCTCCTTAACTGGATCCACTGCCTCTGAGCAGCGCACAGCAATCAACCCGATCTCATACGATTGGGTTTAACACCCCCTGCTAGTGGCCGATTAGCCTCAAATCTGCAGGGGGGGGCATTGCTAGAATTGCTTGTGCAATGATGAATCCCGACAGCGTGATGTGTTATGTGGCCCATAACGCATCATTTTCCCTAACGCAGCCATTACAAATCTTGTCGGTATAGCTGTACCGCAAGCCTTTTAGCCTGTACTGCAACGTCAGTACCGCACTCCTAAAAATGACGTTTTTTCATGGGATTCCCATAGCGCCGGTATTACGAGTTTTGTGGTGAGGCTAAAAAGCAAGCGTTACAGTCTAAAATGACAAGATCTGTAACGCCATCTAAAGTCAGTAGTTATGCGTTTTACGCTACAAAGCTGTAACATAAAACTTATAACTAAAGTGTTAAAAAGTACACTAACTCCCATAAACTACCTATTAACCCCTAAACCGAGGCCCTCCCACATTGCAAACACTATAATAAATTTATTAACCCCTAATCTGCCGCTCCCGACATCGCCTCCACTTTAAACAAATTATTAACCCCTATTCCGCCGCTTCCTAACATCCTCACCACTATACTAAAGTTATTAACCCCTAAACCGCCGCCCTCCCATATCGCAAACACTATTTAAATATTATTAATCCCTAATCTGCCGTCCGCCCACATAGCCCCCACTATACTAATTATAACCCCTAAACTGCAAGCCCCCACAACGAAATATACTAAACTAAACTATTAACCCCTAAATCGAAAGCCCCCCACATTGCAATAAACTAATTTAAACTAGTAACCCCTAAACCTAACGCCCCCCTAACTTTATGTTAAAATTACAATTTCCCTAACTTAAATTAAATTAAAACTTACCTGTCAAATTAAAAAAAACTGAGTTTAAACTAACAATTAAAGGGACACTGAACCTAAATTTTTTTTTCTTCATGATTCATATAGAGCATGCAATTGTAAGCAACTTTCTAATTTACTCCTATTATAAATTTTTATTTGTTCTCTTGCTATCTTTATTTGAAAAAGAAGGCATCTAAGCTAAGAAACCAGCCAATTTTTGGTTCAGACCATGGACAGCACTTGTTTATTGGTGCTGTCCAATCAGCAAGGATAACCCAGGTTGTTCCCCAAAAATGGGCCGGCATCTAAACTGACATTCTTGCTTTTCAAATAAAGATACTAAGAGAATGAAGAAAATTTGATTATAGGAGTAAATTAGAAAGTTGCTTAAAATTGTATGCTCTATCTGAATCACGAAAGAAAGAATTTGGGTTCAGTGTCCCTTTAAACTAATATAATTATTAAACTAAAATTAAACTAACTACCAATTAAATTAAACTAAACTACACATTTAAAAAATCATAACACTACAAAGTATCTAATTACAAAAAAATAAAAAATACTACATTACAAAAAATAACAAACACTAAATTACGGAAAATAACAAACAAAATTATCCAAAATAATAAAGAATTACACCTAATCTAATAGCCCTATCAAAATAAAAAAGCCCATCCAAAAAAAAAAAAAAAAAAACCCTAGCCTACAATAGACTACCAATTGCCCTTAAAGGGACACTAAACCCAAACATTTTCTTTCATGATTCAGAAAGAGAATACAATTTTAAGCAAAACTCCAATTTACTTCTATTATCTAATTTGCTTTATTCGTTAGGTGTCCTTTGTTGAAGAAATAGCAATGCACATGGGTGAGTCAATCACACAAGGCATCTGTGTGCAGCCAGCAATCAGCAGCTACTGAGCCTATCTAGATATGCTTTTCAACATAGGATATCAAGAGAATGAAGCAAATTAGATCATGGAAGTAAATTAGAAAGTTGTTTAAAATTACATGTTCTTTCTAAATCATAAAAGAAAAAATTGGGGTTTTATGATCCTTTAAAAGGGCCTTTTGCATCTGAATTTTAATGGATTGGAATATGCACTACTGATAGGGACCATCTGTTTTTTTAAATTTTATTTAAATCTGATTTTTTTAATAAATAAAATGCTTTACAATCTAAAGGTTATTCATCCTGAAATATAGATTCGTTTTTAATTATATAGCAAGATGCTGTATATTCATGGCTGTAATGGGGGGGGTTTTATTTGGGAAATGAATTCCATTAATCCAGTAGTCACAATGTCATGCTGCTGCTCTCCCAGAGGTTTCTGTAAGGTTATTTTGGACAATTTTTCTTAAAGATTTTATTACATATTATTGGTTTTGTAGTTCTCAGAACTGTTTATTTGTGTCTGTAGAAATAACATGCCCCTTCTTCACAACAAAAAGTTATAAAATAAACATACAGAGTTGAGAAATAAACCTTAAGGGGACATAATCACCAAAGAAAACTATTGGGTTTCAGATAGTGCATACACTTATCAGATTTACTTCTATTACCAGATTTGCTCCATTCTCTTGGCATCCTTTGTTGAAGGAGAGCAACGCTCTACTGGGGCCTAGCTGAACACATGGTGTGAGACAAGCAGCTAGCTCACAGTAGTGCATTGCTTTTGAGCCTGCCTATGTTTTCAACAACGGATACCAAATATATAAACTATATATATATAAACTATATCAACAAGCTACGTTATTAGTTGTCATATAAATAACATTGGTTATTATTTAAGCTTTCAACATATTGATACATTTCTAACATAATCGTTTGAGTGAACCAAATAGCAACATTGTTAATTTTTCGCAGCAAATAAAACATACAATTTGTTCCTATAAACTATGCTATTACAACCCCCTCTTTCGTTATGGGTATAATAAGGGTTACATGAACCGTCATAAGGCTCTCACACCCATATTTAGACCCTGCATACGTCATCTAGGAACATTTTTGTAACATCTAGTAATGTCAGTGAATTTTACCCATTCATACCTGCTTATCATAAGAATTTTTTATTTATTTTTTTTAATTATTTTTATTATCAATAGGCAAACAAATATAATTACCAATAAATAGATTCACTACAGTCCACTTACGTGGTCATGCAGTCAAGGAAAAATACTAATCAGAGTCCACAGTTGGTTAAACATCCAGAAGGTTTCACCCCTCTATCGGGGTAAACAATGGTCATATTACCTATTGAACAGTTTTATATATTTTTCAATTTTCACAACCTTTAAACAGTCAAAAACCAAAGCACCCTGTGGCTGCTCATGGGCCTTAGGGTGGGGCTATAAAAATAAGAAAAGAATCAGAAACCTTAAACAAACATTGCTACATATTGCTGTAATTGACCATTCCAACCATAAGGACAACTAGTGAATTAGGTAAAAGACATCACCAGACTTACAGTAGATGATTCACACATCTCCCATTTTCCTTCAATGAACCAAGACATTCATCCAAATATCCCAGTCACCCCATAGACTCGCTTCCAACATGTAAATGGTATTTTTAAAAGTATTTGCCTCTGGGTTGGGAGATCTAAAGATTTTTTTAAAAAGTCTCAATTTCACAATAAAACTGGTCACTCATACATTATCATCAAATAGAGTATCACATTGTTCACGCAACAAGGATTTTAACATAATTTTCTTAAGAAACATAATGAAGGGGGCTTCACTGTGAAGCCACTTGTGAAAGATACATTTCCTGGCTAAGAGTATAGCATTAATGAGAAGTTTCCTATCCTGTCTTGGAACCATCAACTGATCTAGGAATAATACCTGTATAGGCATAAGTGTGATGGAGATGGTTGTGATTTTGGAGAGCCAGAAGGAAACTTGGTTCCAGTATCTACAAATCTTGGGGCAGTACCAGATGCAGTGCAACAAATCAGGGTCTGGGTAGGAGCATTTACCACATACATTAGAAAAATCTTTTCTCCACTTACTCAGTCTACTTGGCGTAAGGTAATCCTGATAAATAACTTGTGTCTGTGACTCCCTAAGGTCAGCTGCCAGAGTCGTAGACCAAGTGAGGGTAAGGCTATCAAATATAATTTTAGCAGAGGACACAGCGGACAATCTCTTATATAGCTCACTATAGATTGAGGATATGGCAAAATTATGTGTTGAAATTGTGCAATAGTGCGAGCCAAAGGTGACCTAACCCAGGACATCCCACAATTCTGTAGAATGTGATTTACATAGTGTTGGATTTGAAAATAGGCAAATCTATTGGTGTATGGGGTCAGAAATTTCCTACATGTGACATCAAAACGTAGAACGAGGGAAGCGCTCAAGAGGCACAGGTATAATCTCTGCTTGTGGGGTTACGTCTCCTCCATATATCTTGCACTCCTAATGAGCTATAAAGGGCTTTAAACACTTTTACAGTAAATATCATCATGTCTCTTTTAGTTTTAGCGGGAGAAGGGCCGGTTGGGTCTCAGAATCTATCTAAGGCCGGGTTTGGTGTTAAATTGAAATCTCCCGCAATAATGAGTTTAGTATCCAAAAACTGACCCAAAGAAGCAGTCAGGGAGCGCCAAAATTTGGGTCTCTTTGATTGGGTCCATAGACATTACAAAAAGTGCACCAATCATCTTGCCATTTTAACTTAACAATAAGGAATCTTCCCTCTGGGTCTATTATCTTGTCTCCTAGCTGGTAGTCAAAGTCTTTACGTATGAGGATAGCTACCCCTCTACTGGAGCTGTTGTAAGGAGCACTAAGGACCTCTGAGATTCATTTAACTTTAAGTTTGTCATGTTCTGGGGCACTCAAGTGGTTTCCTGTAGGAGCATGATGTGAGCCTGAGATTTTCTTAGCTGTGTCAGTATAGTCTTCCTTTTAATGGGGGAGTTAATCCCCCCACATTCCAGGACACAATCTTTATCGTCAGCTAAGGGCAATTAGAGTGAAGCATAGGTGGTCCCACAGCCCACTGTTGTCTGACCCAAAGATAAGGGTGGGAGGATAAGGAATCTTAAAATAAAGTGTAATGCTCCGCAATCTGATAAGGTAAAAGCAATCTGTTACCCTGTGCACAATTATAAAGGGAAGAGGGGGAAGATGTGTACAGTGATGTCCTTCACTAGTGTTGTAACTACAGCATAAAACAATTAACATCAATAAAAACATTAACCAAAACAGAGAAAATACAAAAACAGTAAACAGTGCAAAGTCATTTGTAAATAATACAATACAATACCAGGCCATTATGAAATCTTCCTGGATCTGCGTAAAAAGTTCCCTGGCTGGGAATCAGAATCCCGGCCAAAAAAGTGATAGAAAAAGTCACTTAGCAAGTTCAGCCAGGGGAGTCCCTTCAATTTGGAGAGGAATAGGCAGATGGGTCATTTTCCTGGTCTAAGAAATCTTGGGCGTCTCTAGGCAAGTCAAAGAATTTGAAACCCTGTGAGGTACGGATTTTTAAACGGGCTGGAAACAGCAGGATAGCTTGGTGTTTCTTTTTGTGTAGGGAACTGCACAATGGGGCAAAATCTTTCAGTTTTTTCGCAACTTCTGAGAAGTAGTCTTGGAAGATGTAAAGTCTCTTTTCATCATAGAGAAGCATCTCAGTTTTTCTATAGGCTTTAAGAAGTTGAATTTTGGATTGGAAATTGATATATTTTATCATCATTCCACAAGGGGGGGTTTCTTTTCCCGTCGTTGCTGGTTTATCTCCTCCAATTCGGTGTGCTCTCTCCACCTTCAGTGGCAGATATTCAGAAGGGATATCCAACAAGCTAGGAAGGGAATGTTCAGCAAAATAAAGTAGCTCTGAAGGGCGGACTGACTCAGGCAGTCCTACCAAATGGATATTGTTCCTGCGGGAGCGATTTTCCAAGTCGTCAACTTTTTGGTGTAGATACTTATTTTGTTGGATTAATTCTTTAAGTTGGTTAGAGGAGGAGTGATGGCCATCCTCTAGGTCAGATATTCGCACCCGCTAGCCTGGAATTGAATTGCTTAACCTCAGTCATTAAAGTATCCATGCCTTTTTGTAGATTATCAAGTTTGGAGCAAGGAGTTGAGTTGTTGCTCCCCTGTCTGGAGTCCACTGTCTGCTTGGGAGGGTGTGGATTTTGTGGGAGAGGCAGATTGGGATGGTTCTGGGGGCTGCTTGTTTTTTTTGTCCTGCTGGGATTTATTTCTGCTAGACATTTTCGGAGTAGTCAAATATTTGTCCATATAGTCTAGTAAAATATCCCAAGCACAACACTAAAGCCAATTGTCAGCGCTGATCATTCAAGGGTTTTAAACAGACTCCAAAGTATGTGGTCCACAGAGACCTTCACTTAATAATATGCAGATAGTGCCAGCTGCACGCTTGGGGCATAAAACACCTATGTATATGTGTTCAAAAAATCTCATAAGGTTTTCTTTTCAGATTCTGCTTGCGTTTTATTAAAATTCCCCTCTCTGTTTTTTGTTCTCTTATTTACTCTTGTTGATTTTGTAATCCCTCTTTATTAGGTTTCCTTTTTATTCCAGTCCCCAAACTTTGCTTATAAGTCTCAGATCTTTTACTATGGGGCTATAAGGGATAATTAACCCATTCCCTGGGTCTGGTGGAGGTAGATGTGGCTGGGAAGGGCCTTGGAGGAGGCCGTAGGTGCCACAAGGGTAGGCAAGATGACGACCGGCACTTTCACTGTTGCCATTCCGGTGGTGAGGTTAGAGTTGTTGAGCCTCACAAACTGCGGTATCTGTGCTGTTCGATACCTCCAGGCCATGAAACAAAGCCAAGGAAGGGTTTGGGAGCCAGCATGGTACGTAGATTTAGCTTTAGTATAAGAACGTTTAGGGAGCACTGCCAGAACACCGCCACACTGTAGCTCCGCCCACCGGAAGTCCTCCATCAGAAGAATTTTATTATGATAAACCTGGTCACAGTTTCACAATCTCATTCAAGACCAACATAGTGATATTCTTTTCACTTCCAACATCTGTATGCCATTGCAGTCCCCTTTGATGCTGAGATTCCAATAGAATTAGTTATTAGTGTGTGTTTTTAGTATTTTCCCTTTAATATTTTAACGTTATCACATTTATTAAAAGTTATATTTTAATTAATGGTCTCCAATCCTCTCTCTTTTTGAGACTTGTAATCAGTATTACCTTTATATATGGTTACAGATTAGAGCTACTAAGATTCCATAAACTTCACTAGTAGTGCCATTGGCCTTTTTCCTTTTTCCAGAATCAACATTGTGCTCACGCCCGTGGGTTCTGCACAACACAGCTAAAATGCAAGTCAATAGATAATAAATAAAAAGTCATGTCATCAGGGGGCAGTCAAAAGAGGCTTAGATACAAGGTAATCACAAAGGTTAAACGTATATTAATATAACTGTGTCGATTATGCAAAACTGGGGAATGGGTAATAAAGGGATTGTCTATCTTTTTAAACAATACCATTTTTTTAGTTGACTGTCCCTTTAAGGGGGCTTTATAGGTCTTTAAAAAAGCAAAAGATTTGCTGCTAAACCATCACAGCTTAATTAATTCAATAACGATGCCCTAATGCATCACATAATCAAAATTAAAAATGCCCAAACTTCATTTCAGTTATAGAAGAACATTCTGATATCTGTGCATAATTTTTACTATCTAAATCTGGGATTTGAGCAACAATTTCAACATTTTATTAAAGCGACAGTGAAGCCCAAATTAAACTTAAATGGATTGGATAGAGCATAACGTTTTAAACAACTTTCCATTTTACTTGATATCCTTTGCAATAATCCTATGTGATCTTAGGAGCGTGCACATGGCTTTATCCAACTGGCAGCAGAGTTTGCAATAATGTTTATATTAATGTTATACATAGTTACAAATACTGCTGCCATAGACTGCTAAAGACACCTGCATGCTCCTGATCTACTATCAGCCTACCTAACTTTACTCTTCAACAAAGGATACCAAAGTGAACAAAACTAATTTGATAATAGAAGTAAATTGGAAGGTTGTGTAAAATCACATGCTCTGTCCAAGCAATTTAAGTTTAATTTTGATTTTATAATCCCTTTAAATCAAGAAATTATCTTCTTTATGTACAAGTAAAATGAGCAGGCAGAAAAAAAAACCGAACAATTAAAGGGACGTTAAACTGCAGGACACCATGCTAATGTTGTTCCTTCTGTGCTATCTTAAGTTATTCTCTCATTTTAACCCTTTACAGGTGCTGGTTGATGAGGCGCCACATTTTCCTACTGGGCAGCGCCATCTTGAAGTTTGCATATTTCTGCAGCCTGTGACATAAGTGGTGAACACTCACAAATCAGTGATGTTGGCGGCTTTTTCACAGCTGTTTTGTGCACTTCTGGTTAGCATACACCGTACAGAGCAGGAGTTTTGCAGTTTTAATAGCAGCTTAAAAGTTACATAAATTAAAAAGGCTGCATGAATAATATACAGATTAAAGGGACAGTCTACAATATAATGTTTATTGTTTTAAAAGATATATAATCCCTTTATTATCCATTCCTCAGTTTTGCATAACCAACACGGTTATATTAATACACTTTTAACCTCTGTGATAACCTTGTATCTAATCCTCTTCT
Organism: Bombina bombina; assembly: GCF_027579735.1. Classification (NCBI taxonomy): domain Eukaryota; kingdom Metazoa; phylum Chordata; class Amphibia; order Anura; family Bombinatoridae; genus Bombina; species Bombina bombina. The sequence goes on along the minus strand of NC_069508.1, from coordinate 162,210,390 downwards.
GACAGCCCCCTGATCACATGACTTTTTATTTATTATCTATTAACTTACATTTAGTACTGTGTTGTGCTAAACCTTAAATAACTCCTCGGGCGTGAACTCTGCCGTCATAAGGTGTGACATCAGCTGTGTGCAAAGTGATCTGGCAGAAGCATAAATTATACTCACATGTGGAAAGCCAGTGCTCTAATGCCTTAAAGGGACAGTAAAGTCATAATTAGACATTCATGATATAGACAGAGCATACAATTTTAAACAGATTTCCAATTTACTTCTATTATTTAATTTTCTTCCTTTTCTTGTTATCCTTTGCTGAAAGGTTTATCTAGGAAAGCTCAGGAGTAGGAAAGAACCTAGGTTCTAGCTGCTGATTGGTGGCTGCATATATATATATACCGATTGTCATTGGCTCACCCATGTGTTCAGTCAGCAACTGGTAATGCATTGCTGCTCCTTCAACAAATTATACGAAGAGAATGAAGCACATTTGATAATAGAAATAAACTGGAAAGTTGTTTAAAATTGTATGTTCTATCTAGACTAGATCATGAAATAAATTTGTTGGGTTTCATGTCCCTTTAAATTGACAAAAAATTGTAATTACCTATGTGCCCTAATAATGAAATGAATAACTTTTAAACATATCAATAACTAAATGAATCTGTAACGTGAATGTGATGTGACTTCTGTTATTAGTGATGCAGGTTCAAGCCCTATCAAACAGAAAGATGTTGGTATCATTGACTGAATGATGCTAATACTCCCGTTGTTATTTATCATAATATAACAGGTCTTCATGACCAGAGAACATATCCTGGCTCTCTCAGCTTTGTCACTTGTTTACTATGATTATTCTGTATCTCATAATGAGACTCAAAGAGAGAAAAAACAAGGAAACAAGGGCACTGACACGCGGCACTCTGCCTGGCCAAGCACTAATTACCCTCCACTTATAGCTCTACAGAGCCATGTATAGATAAAAGACATTTGTAATTAACATTTGCAGAATTGACTTCTTAGTGATGTGCCCAGTAATTATACTGTGATATTTCTGTAAACACAGCTAGATCTACTCTACCCCCTGTGTTTTTACTCTTCCCATTGCTTAAAATATGAAAACATAATTTATTCTTACCTGATCAATGTATTTCTTTTGTGGTGGTGAGAGTCCACAATCCATTACTCTTGGGAATTCCACTTCCCTACCACTAGGAGGAGACAAAGATTCCATAACTTTATGAACTCTATAAAACCCCTCCCACCTCACTGGCAACTCAGTCTGATGTATAGCCAAGCCAAAGATAATAACAATAACAGAAAAACACAGGGTGGGGTCTTGTGGACTCTCACCACCATGAAAGAAATTAATTTATCAGGTAAGCGTAAATTATGTTTTCTTTCATACAGGTGGTGAGAGTCCACAATTCATTACTTATGGGAACTAATACTCAAGCAGGAGAGTCCACGAGTAATGAAATATAAGGTCTAAAAAACTTACTTTTTTTTCACTGAAAAGTTAAATCCCCATCCCCAATAAACCCCCAAAAAGGGCAAAAACCATGCAATGAAAAAGTAACCAACAGATAAATAATGATCCTGAGACAACTACCTAAAGGTCTTTCCTACCAAAGGCCGCCTCAGAAGAGCAAAAACACCAAAATGGTAGAACTGAAGAAAAAATAGCTGCCTTGCAAAGTTGGACAGCTGAAGCCTCATTCCTAAAAGGCCAATAAATAGCAATCAATCTAATAGAATGAGCAGTGATCCGTTAAAGGACCAGTAAATACACTGGATTTGCATAATAAAAAGACAATGCAATAACACTAGGGGTAGATTTAATAAGCAGCTGATACTGCTTTCTACCTGCAAAGTTTTCGACTTGCCGGAAACTAAAGTTAAGAAGCAGTGCTCCTTAACTTCTCCGCCAAATCATCCCAATCCAATACGATAGGGATGATTGACAACCCCTGCTAGCGGCCGATTAACCGCGATTGTGCAGGGGGCGGCATTGCACAAGCATTTCACAAGAAATGCTTGTGCAATGTTAAATACTGACAGCGTATGCTGTCGGCATTTAGCAATGCTGGGCGAACATAATTCGCTGCAGTGAATCATGCCTGTCTGGCATTTGTTAAATATACCCCTTAGGGGCATATTTATCAAAGCGTCAATCTCAGTGCATTCGCCGGCGTCAATAAGCTCGCCAGACATTGCTGATGCGGATCCACATACAATCCCCTTATTTATCCAAAACAACGTAAAAAACACGCGCGTTAAGTACTGACGCAGTTATTCGGGTTTTTCACAACTTTATTTATACCATTTAATTACTGTCCATGAACAAGCACATTTCTCTAAAGCTAATCTTTTATTTTTCATCTGTTAATGTCCAAAAAATAGACAGATTTATACCTCAACAAACAATATCTCATAGAAAGTTATTTTATATTTATTTGTTATATGATACTTTCACATAAATAAATGTTTATTTCTAGAAGTCATTATATGCTTTTATCTCATGTTTTTTTTTATAAATGATTATTAATGCTATAATTTGTACATATACTGTATCTTTGCACATACTTTTATATATATATATACTATATATATATATATATATATATATATATATATACAGTATATATACTGTGTGTGTATATTTTCTCTCTATACCTGTGTAACCCCTCCTGATTGCAATCTAGTTTTAAAAAACACCCCTACACAGGTGTTATAAAATGGGCTGGCATATAACATGACATTTCTTACTGAAAAATAAATTAAAGAGAAGGAAGAAATACACTGAAAATAGCATGACAGTAAAGAGGTGATTTTAATTTCTGCTGTATCTAAATCATGATAGTTTAATGGTATGTGGGCTATCCCTTTGAGCTATCATCTTAAGATTATATTGATTCAAACATCAATTCAAATTTTAAAATCATTGTCTAAAATATTACACTGTGTCCTAATGTCAACATCAATGTTTATCTTTAATACTGATTTCACATATAAATACTTTCAAAGTATAATACACAATGTAACAAATGGCACTAACAAGTTCTGATAAGTGATCAATGACACAAGTATCGAGAAATTTGATTTGTTAGTGATAGCTTAAAATGTATATTTGAATCAGATTGGCTGATGTCATAAATCATGTGATTATGCATATCCCAATCAAAAGTGGATGAAAAATTCATTAGTGTGTGAATAGAGAGTGGGACTTGTATTACATGGCTTAAACATAGTGCACATAGATTTTTCACAAAAAATAAAAAGGAAGTTAGCTATATTATGTTGTGTATTTATTTCATTTTTATCTCTATATCTATTATTGCAACGTTTGGGACAAAACTTTTCAACAAATTTGGAGAAATAATATTGTTCCCTTGCTTTGTAATAAGAGACAAATTTGTAATATAATCAATAAGTAGTAATGTATTTTTCATTTTTATCCCTATATCTACTAGTGCAGTGTTTTTCAACCAGTGTGCCGTGGCACACTAGTGTGCCGTGAGAGATCCTCAGGTGTGCCACCGCTGACTGACAACAGTTTGACATATTTTTTAAACTTTGCTTGTTTTTTACTCCCAGTGCAGGGGTAGTTTGTAGGAGGCATGGCATAACAGCACAATACATACAGTATGTGTGTGTTTGTGTGTATGTGTATATATATATGCTGTATTAGGCTACAATGTGTGATTTTTTTAAAATTTTGGGATGGTAGTGTGCCACAGGATTTTTTAATTTAAAAAAGTGTGCCACGGCAAAAAAAAAGGTTAAAAATCACTGTACTAGTGCACCAAATGTGGAGCAATAATATTGTTTGATTTAGAAAGGGTATACAATTTTAATAGAGTTTCTCATTTACTTTTATTACGTAATATACTTCATTCTCTTGCAGCATCGAACATAAGCTTTCTGTGTTTTCAGAATCTCATTGATTTCTATGGCATCTGCGGCCTCAAGGGTGGCGGACTGAAAACTATGTACGCTGTGTCAGAACCGACGCAAGCGTACCTGTTAAATGTTTGATACATTTTGAAAAGGGTCAAATAGAGTCAAATCTGAATTCGAAACATCTGTAATGATGCAAGCATCGATCTGCGTCGGATTGAGATTGCGGGAGCGTATATTACGTCACAAACTTCAACATTTGCCGATCTTAATGCTTTGATAACTACGGCGGATCAATCTCGCAACAAATACGAAGCGGGATTCAAGCGTATTTTCAGTTGACGCTTTGATAAATATGCCCCTTAGTCTGAACTTCAAATGAGTAGTAGATTTCTTTTGTGACAAATTTCAAAGTTCTGTCTATTTCCACTCCTACTGTATCATGTGACAGCCATCAGCCAATCACAAATGCATGTATGTATAGTCTGTGAATTCTTGCACATGCTCAGTAGGAACTGGTAACTCAAAAAGTGTAAAACTAAAAAGACTGCACATTTTGTTAATGGAAGTAAATTGGAAAGTTGTTCAAAATTGCATGCACTTTCTGAATCATGAAAGTTTAATTTTGACTTGAGTGTCCCTTTAAGGTAGAGGCTAACCTGCCTCCAAAAATACCTTATGGAACAGAAGTCCTAACCAAGAAGACAAAGAAATGGCAGAAGCTCAAACAAATTAGATGTTTGATTAAACATCAATAGTTTTAGATGAAAACTATAGTAGCATCAATATAATACTATGACGTATTAACAACAAAATCCTGTCTGATACAGACAGAAGATACAACACTAGGAAAGAAAAGAAATCTAGTCCCAAGAAACTGCCTTATCCCAAAAAAATAAGATAAGAAAGATCACCTAAAAGTGCAGACAACTCAGAAAACTCTTTCTAGAAGAAAAAAACAGGCAAAAGAAACTAAACCTAATGCATAGGTTCAAAAGGAGAATCATGCAAAACCCTCAAAACCAAAATATATTAGTTTTATAATAGACTTAGGGGTCAATTTATCAAGCTGCGGCAGACAAGGGCGTACATACACTCCCCTATCCGCTGCAGCTCACCTCTGGCAGGCTAAATTCCGCTGCCGGTCAGACGAGACCAGGGAGATTGAAATTTGCCACCTAAGAGTTGGAGAAGAGGCTAGAAAGGTCTGATGACTGCTGCTTGTTAAATAGGAATTGCAGGTTTTCTTGTGAGAACCTGCAGTCGTAGGGGGTCGAAGGCTGGCGAAAGCCTTTGATAAATCGACCCCTTAATTCTAGCCTTACTAGACTTAAATCTAGCCAAAGCTAGAACAAAGCTATAAATATCTAAAACATTAGCAATCTTCCAAAGGGAAAGAACTGAAAGAGCTGAAATCTGACCCTTCAAAAAGAACAGGCAGATAAACCCATATCCAAACCATCCTGTAAAAATTGCAAAAAATTAGGAAGAATGCCAGAAAAAAACATAATCATTACATCAAAAAATAAAGGTCCTCTTAACCTTATAATAAAACTTCCTGAATACCGATTCACAAAACCTGTATCAGTCTCAATAACAGGATTAGAGAACCCTCTCTGTTTAAGAACTATTTGTTAAATCTCCATGCCATTAGGCTTAGAATTTTGAGACCTGCATCAAAAACCAGACCTTGAATCCAAAAAAATCAGAAATGCAAAGGAAGAGACACAAAATGGGCAACTGGGTAGCTGAACTAGATTTGCATAGCAAAAACTGTGAGACCAAACCAGAGCAAAAAGAAACACAGACACTCACTCTAGACTGATTAGGCAATCACCCGGGAGAGAAGAACCATGATGATCCATGGACCTCGCACACTACCTGGAAAGTCAAAGAATGACACAAAAGACCATCAGAACTATCTCTGGGAGACCCCTAATATCCACTATCTGATAGAAGATATCCAGATGAAGAGCCCACTCTCCTGAGACTAACAACTGAGAACAACTGATTTCCAGTTGTTCACTCCAGTAATATGAACCGCAGAAATAAAATAACAATTGTCTTCTGCCCAGGAAATAATTCACTATACGTCCCTCATGGCCAAGGAACTGAGAGTTCCCCTTTGATGACTGACATATGCTACTGTTGAAACATAGTCAATCTGAAATCGGAGATAAGACTCGCTTTCCAACAGAGGCCAACTCTGAAATATTGAAAGGAAACCTCACCCCCGAGGAAACCAAAAAACAATTGCACTCTCTGAGACTATCTGAGACTCTCTGAGACTCCCAGGCACCTCCCTATCCTGAAGCTCAGCCAGTCTCTTGTGCAATAAAACCGACAGGGCCAAAATCTGTCCCCTTAGGAAACTAGCAGAAATGCCCTTCTCCAGCCCATCCTGGAGAAAAGATAAGATCCTGGCAACCTTAACTCTGTGACAAGAAAAACCACGCTCTTCACACCAGAATAAGTAGATTCTCCACACCTTGTGGTAGATATGCCGAGTAACTGGTTTACGAGCTTGAATAAAAGTATCAATGACACTCTCAGAGAGACCTCTCTTGGCTAAGACTAAGCGTTCAATCTCCACGCAGTCAGCCGCAGAGAATATAGATTTTGATGAACAAATGGACCTTGTATCAGCAGGTCTCTGCAACAAGGTAACTTCCACGGAGGAGATAAGGACATCCCCACTAGATCTGCAAACCGCGTCCTTCACGGCCATGATGGAGCAATCAGGATTACTGATACCCGCTCCTGCTAGATGTAGGCCACCACTCGAGAAAAGATATATGAGTTTGAACCTCCAGGGCACTGCTAGTGCATGTATTAGATCCGCTTGGGGATCCCTCAACCCGTATCTAGGTAGCTTGGTATTGAGGTGTAACGCCATGAGATCTATCTCTGGTGTCCCCCACTTGCTGCATATCTCTGCAAACACCTCAGGATGGAGAGACCATTCCCCTGGATGGAAGGATTGCCTGCTGAGAAAATCTGCCTCCCAGTTGTCTACACCCAGAATGTGGATCGCTGGCAGTGAACAGCTGTGGGCCTCTGCCCACTCCAGAATCTGAGATATTTCCTTCATCGCCAAGGAACTTCTCGTTCCCCCCTGATGGTTGATGTAAGCCACCGAGGTTATATTGTCTGATTGGAATCTGATAAACTGGGACAAACCCAGAAGTGGCCAAGCTTTCAAGGCCTTGAAGATTGTCCGTAGTTCCAAATTATTGATCGGGAGGGAGGACTCCTCCTGAGTCCACAACCCCTGTGCCTTCCTGGCACCCCAAACAGTTCCCCATCTGGATAGGCTTGCGTCCATAGTCACAATCTCTCAGGATGGTCTTAAGAAGCATGTCCCTCAGGACAGATGATCTGGAGAGAGCCACCAAGAGTGCAATTCTCTCGACCGGCTGTCGAGACAGATCTAAATGATTGCCATTCCACTGCCTCAGCATGCACAATTGTAAAGGTCTGAGATGGAACCTGGAAAAAGGAATGATGTCCATGCAGGACACCATGAAACCAATCACCTCCATGCACTGAGCCACAGAGGGAAACAAAGAGGTCTGGAGGGCAAGACATGCCGAAGTTAGCTTGCAACGTCTCTGGTCTGTTACAAATATCCTCATGATATGGAGTCTATTATAGTACCCAGGAATTCCACCCTGGTACTTGGGATAAGAGAACTCTTTTCCATGTGATTGAAGAAGACTGAGAAGGGACTCCGAGAATTCTTCTGCAATATGAAAGGATTGTGCTTGCACCAGAATATCTACAAGTATAGGGCTACTGCAATGCCCTGAGTTCTGGCAATGGCTAGAAGAGTCCCCAGAACCTTCGTAAAGATTCTTGGAGCAGTAGCTAGGCCAAACGGAAGGGCAATAAACTGGAAGTGCTGGTCCAGGAATGCAAACCTCATGAACTGAAAGTGTTCCCTGTGGATTGGAACATGATGGTAAGCATCCTTCAGATCTATAGTGGTCATAAACTGGCCTTCCTGAATTAAAGGATGGACTTTATCGTCTCCATCTTGAAGGAAGGGACATTGAAAAATTTGTTTAAGCACTTTAAGTCCAGAATTGGGTGGAAAGTTCCCTCCTTCTTTGGGACCACAAAAAGGTTTGAATAAAACCCCAAACCTCTTTCTTCAATAGGCACCGGGACAACAACTCCTAAGGAGGCTAGATCCCGAACGCAATCTAGAAAGGCACCCCTCTTTTCTGGTCTGGTAGACAGATTCGAGAGAAGGAATCTGCCCCTTGGCAGATGAGATTTGAAGCCTATCTTGTATCACTGAGATACCACCTCCAGGACCCAAGGATCCTGTATGTCCTTGAACCAGGCGTCTGAAAAAAGAGACAGTCTGCCCCTACACAATCCAATCCCGGATCGGGGGCCGCACCTTTTATGCCGATTTGTTTTCTGCAGGCTTCTTATTCTACTTGGATTTATTCCAGGACTGAGCTGGCTTCCAAGTACTCTTGGGTTGCTCGGCTTAGAGGAGGATTGTTGTCGTTGGGATTTGTCAGAACGAAAGGAACGAAAATTAAAAGATTGTCATCCTTTAGACTTGTTCTTCTTGTCTTGCAATAGAAAGGCACCCTTGCCTCCAGTAACGGTAGAAATAATGGAGTCCAGGCCTGGACCAAATAAAGTCTTTCCCTTGAAGGGAAGAGAAAGGAGTCTGGACTTAGAAGTAATATCCGCAGACCAAGACTTCAATCAGAGGGCCCAGCAAGCTAGGACCGCAAAGCCAGAGGCCTTTGCATTTAGGCAAATAATTTGCATGTTCGCATCACAGATAAAAGAATTAGCAATTCTCAGAGCTTTAATTCTGTCTTGAATATCCTTGAGGGAAGATTTCACCTCAATGAGTTCCGACAAAGAGTCGCACCAGTAGGTAGCCGCTCCGGCAACCGCGGCAACTGCAGTCAAAGGTTGAAACAAAAATCCTGTAAGTTGAAACATCTTTCTCAGAAAGGTTTCCATTTATCCAATTATTTCCCATTCATTCTTAATAATGTTCGCCATCTTAACCTTCACAGGAAAAGTCAAAGGAACTTTCCTGTCTTCGTAAACTCTGTCTAATTTAGGTATCATAGGTTCTTCAGGCAGCGCGGCCTCTGGAACCTCTAACGTAGACAGAACCTCCTTTAATAAAAAAATGCAAGTGCTCAATTTTAAATCTAAAGGACGGTTCCCCTGCAGCAGGAGGATTAGACGCAGAAAGTTCACCCTCTAAAGCTACAGAGGTTAACTCCTCATTGGATAACTGGGACATAATAGCTAAATCCGATAAATATTTAGATGACTCTGGGTCAGGAGAGCTATGTTTAACCCTTCTCTTGCATTTGTTAGAGCGAAGTAATGCACTGAGGGCTGCAGACACCGTCGTTTGTAACTGCACGGCACAGTCTGCAGGAAGAAGGCCCCGAGTCCTGAGAGGTAAACAGCTCAGAGGGACTAAGTGCCTTAGCAGGCTTGTCTCCCTTCTTAGACTTTATAACGGTGTTAAGGCATGTGGAACATAATTGAGTGGGTGGGAAAACCACGGCCTCCTCACAATATAAACAGGTATAATTTAGTACAGAAGGAGTACCTTCTAACATGTCAGAGTCCTCCATAGCTCAGGTTATACCCACAGAAGGACACAAATAAAAACGTTTTTTATTATAGAAAACTGCACATTTATACTCCCAATGGCTGGGGCACTCACCACCTCCTAGACCCAGACAGTTAACAGAGGAAACGCTCTCCTCAGGTTCAAGTCTCAGCCGGAATGGAGGAAATGAACATAGACCACACCCGGTCACATGGAGTGCAAGACAGTACTCCCCCTGTAATTACAAGTACAGCAAGTAATAGGAGCTGTGGAACACTTTTAAAAACGAAAGTGAAACTTAAATGTGAAACCTGCAAAAAACACACAGTCTATCAGTCCAGGAAAAAAATTACACAAAGCAGCAGGTAAATAATTAATACACTGATTAACTGTTCAATAAACCCCCTTCAGAGGATATTAACCCTGGATCCTATCAAGGTATAAAGGAGCCACACTGTGACCCTGTTATAGCATTTTATGTGTAAAAATTTAAACAATCTTACCTCTAGGATCCATGCTGTGGAACAGAACACAGCCTCTCAAATGTGAAAGTCTTGTAGCAGCGCTCCTGACATGGACTTGAGTGAGAGAAAGCAGACAGTGAATCTCATCAACACTGATTGCTTAGGAGCTGTTAGCAGTAGTCTGGATGGTTTCGCAGAAAAACTTTCCCTGCATCTCCAGACTCTAACATTCATCAGTGCTCTCACTGAGAGGTTGACATGACTACCTAAAACTCCAGTCCTATCTCGAAGGGCAGATACCCTTTATCAGGACTCTCCGAATCGTCTGCCACTTCTCTGCCACCTCCTAACATGATGAAAGGCAAAGAATGACTGGGGTAATAAGGAAGTGGGAGGGATATTTAAGCCTTTGGCTGGGGTGTCTTTGCCTCCTCCTGGTGGCCAGTTGTTGTATTTTCCAACT